>NC_056731.1:1621328486-1621460986 GCF_019279795.1 Protopterus annectens
GTTTGTTTTTACTCTATGTGAGAGAGACAAATTATCTAGGCTGCACATATCACATTTTCATTGGTTAAATTGTTTCTTAAATTACATTGAAATACACAGTTAATTTTTGTGTCTTTCTGAAAATATTACAAGCCTGCATAAACAAAGCACTGCTGGTGAATCCCTGCCAATTATTTTCCCACCTGCCTTTTCCTTTATTGAGCTACTTTTTAAACCTGGTGATTTTTAAGCTGCCCATCCCTACTGTAAATTCAGCAGAAAAAGTTCTTCCATTTCTACATTGTTGTTGATATCTGAAATGATTTGCCTCACCTTGTGCCTACATTGAAAAGTGCATTTTTCCTCTTCAACTGATTTACTTGCTCTGAATTCATTATCTACCTAGCTTTTGGATAAAGTAATGTATTTTTACACTTTAGCAAACACCTGTCTTTACAGATTTCTGATGTAGTTTTACTGAATTGAAAACTTAGCTTATCTCGTTTTTAGTGCCTTTATAAATTCTGTAAAATTTAGTAGGTATTGGCTCATTTATACAAATCAAAGTACTTTTATTGAATAATCACACTTTTATAAGCCTTTTAAAGTGCACTACTGTATCCATATCAAAGTTTGTTTGTGGGAGCATTTCACTCTGGATACTCCTTTACTGTGCTTTTACGTCATGAGGACTGGGATTATTCACCTAGTGGCAGTAGGTGTTTACCTGGTCTGTCTGAGATGTGAAGCATACAAAAGGGCTCGAAGTTATTATTTTTTTTTTTTGCACTTCTCTTGTATACTGTGACTGTATTTAGCAGTTTCAAAAAAATTACTGTCTGCTGCTGCTGATTTTGGTAGTTAAGTGTATTGTATTACACAAATTCTGTTAGTTGTAGGGCTGTTGCAACTTGTTTTTGTGGTGGTGTTACATTTGGCCTCCAAACCATCTATTCTACATAAAGATGATGCTTTTCTGCACCCTTGTGGCAGAAGTGTGCTGATCTAACCTGTCTGAGTTGGGGATTGCTGGTGAAAGGCTTGTGTGCTTTCCTGATAGGTAGTTAGCTCAAAACTTGTTTTTTTTGTGCTTGTATTTAAGCCTTGTGTTTGCATGGTGCTGCTCTTCAAGCAGCAGCAGTTAGCAGTGTCTTGTATAGATACAAAAGCCTAAGCAGCTCAGTTTTTCCCTAAACAGCTGTAAGTGAAACCTTCCAAGATTTTTTGATGCTCTAGGAGCGACTCACTTGCATACTTAGCAGCATTACCTGCAGTCATGTCAAATTAACCCATTCCCTAACAAAACATACAATAAGAGCCTATCAAGGATAGGCAGTTTCCTATCATCTCTCTGGTCAGCCTAATAGACATGGACATCCTGAGATAAAGTAGCAATTGTGTCATGTACACTGACAACCACCACTTACTCCTGAAAAATACTTTGAGAGATGTAGTTACACTAAGAAATTGGAGGCAAGACACTCACATAAGGACAGATCAAATGACAAAAAGGCTGTCAACACGTGCACACTTCCCACACTAAATAAGGACACAACACAAACTCACATATGTAGAGGTACTCACTAGTAACTTATCAAAAGATCAGTGGCCTCCCAAACAGAAACCACTTACATACATAATGCAAAAAACAACACAAGACACAAACACCAGTGTCGCAACAAATAAGCTCCATAATGTATTGGTTATAGGTGACTCCATTGAGACACACATGGATGTTCCCCTCATTAGGATTGAAAAGGTGCGGGTTATGGTTAGCTGCTTGTCAGGTGCCAGTATCCATCAAGTCACTCAACCACAAATACCAGTATGACTGCCATAGTCCATGTGGGAGTGAGATGACTCAATACGTTTCTCACTGGACTATACAGAGAGAGAGAGATTACTGAGATCTCAGATTACGGTGTCACAGGCAGGTATAAGCCTAGCCTTAAGCAGCATACTACCTTCCCCAAGGAAGATGCCACAATACAACAAAAAATGATCGACTAACAATTGGCTTAGCTTTTGGTGTCAGTCCAAAGGGATCCAATATCTGTCAGCTTGGGAAGACATGGTTGACAGGCCATTCTGCTTTGCCAGAAATTGTCTGGACCCATCTCTTCTAGGTTTTTGGATACTGGCAATGGCATTAACCACCCCTGTTTTGCCTTTTTTTTTTTTTTTTTGCAGTGTCAAAATAACCAACCTCCCAATATAACAAAATCCTCTCTACATAAACTCAAGGTTCTGCTGCTTAATGCTAGAAGTCTAAACAAGATATTACACCCCCTGGAAGCACTCCTCACTTTGGAAGATGCTGATGTCTGTGCAGTCACAGCAACATGGTTCACAGGTGGAGACAGCACACCCGACCATGCAGGGGTACAATGCCTTCAGATCATAGAGTGTAAAATAACCAAAGGAGGTGGTGTATCCATCTTCATTAAGGGTAGTACAACTTGAGACTGGTCAAACAGTATGACTATCTTGAGCTACTCCATGTCCAATTAACTACAGCCAAGCCCCCCACCATGAAACAGGAAAAGCATACTGCATACATGGAGTCACCAGAGTCACTTGCCATACAGTCCAACACCTTATTCATGGGTGATTTTAATTATCCTACCATTGACTGGGAAATGTACATAACCACAAACATGCTGTCTCAGAGGTTCTTGGACTTTGCCAATACGAATGCTCTGGAATAAGAAGTTATGTACTCACCATAATGTTCCATCTGAGTAGGTAAACTTCATTTGTCAACAACCTATGAGTTATCGGATCCATATCAGATCCGAGCCGGCAGCTTCCAACAGCTAAGATCCGAGCTTCAAGCTCCTCCCTCTTACCCATAATCCCCTGGTATCCCTTCCTGACCTCAGATCGAGTTTGCTTATCCATAAACCATACGATACCAAGAACTACCTCCATACTCTAACCTAGAGACAATCTGCCATGAAAGCAGGAGTCCTTTGAACATCCATATAGGTTAGGGGGACGGAGGGAGGGACGGTTGCTGACAAATGAAGTTTACCTACTCAGATGGAACGTTATGGTGAGTACATAACTTCTTAATCTGAAGTAGTTGACTTCATTTGTCCAACAACCTATGAGACAGAGTCCCCAGCTACCTGATTCTTGGGAGGTCCTCATGGAAAAATGTTCTGGAGCACTGCAGAGCCAAAGGATGCTCTTCCTCTGGAAACAATATCCAACTTGTAATGGTTTATAAATGTATGAGATGAAGCCCAAGTGGCTGCTGAACAAATGTCATCCAACGACACCCTAGATCGAAAAGCAGCAGAGGTAGAAATCGACAGAGTAGAATGGGCATGGACTCCTTGAGGTGCAGGCCAGCCAGAACTCTCATATGCCAAAAGAATACATTGGGAAATCCATCTGGACAATGTGACTTTTGATACAGGTTTTCCCAAAGAGGATTTAGCAAAGGATACAAAAAGCTGGTCTGATTTCCTGTGATCAGCTGTCCTGTGCAAATAGAATCTTAGTTGCCTATGTACGTCTAGAGAGTGCAACTTGTATTCACCTTTGTTCTGATAACTTGGAAAGAAGACTGGTAAATTAATAGATTGGTTGATATTAGACTCTGAAGCAATTTTGGGCAGAAAAGAGGGGTTGGTCCTGAGTGAGAGACTATCTTTGTGAAAAATCAGATACGGTGGCTTGGCGTGAAGCTCCGAGACCCTTCTGGCCGAAGTTATGGCAACAAGAAAAACTGTCTTCCAAGATAAGTATTTCAGATCCACCAAAGTTGCAGGCTCAAAGGGAGGAGCTGTTAGAGACTGAAGTACAAGAGTTAAATCCCAAGGAGGGACTGCATCTTTAACCGGAGGTCTTAGTAGGAAAGTGCCTTTTAGGAAGGTCTTACATAATTTGGATGAAGTCAAAGGGCTGAGATCACCGCCAACATGATAATGAGAGATTGCAGCCAACTGGACTTTGACCGTAGAAGAGCTAGCACCTTGGTCGAATAATCCTGACAAAATCTAGTACTGCTGGCAATGGAGCTGTAAAGGGATCCAAGTTCTGATGCTCCGCCCAAATAGAAAAACGCTTCCATTTGCTATTATAAATTCTTCTAGTAGATGGCTTGTGAGCGGCTACTAGAATAGCCTTGACAGGGGACGAGATACCGAGAGTCCTAGCTATCACTGGAACTGGATGAACCAAGCTGTGAGCTTGAGGTTGTCCAGATTCGGGGTTGACAGGCCTGATGGGTGAGAGATCAGATCTGGGATGGGATCTAGAATCCATGGGGGATTCACTAGATGAGACCATAGATATGGGAACCAAGCTTGACGAGGCCAGAATGGGGCAATGAGGATTATTCTGCTCCCCAACCATCTGGCTTTCTGTAAAAACTTTAGCATCAGGGGCAGAGGAGGGTAAGCATAAAGTAGACCGGGTGGCCAAACATGCACCAGAGCATCTCTGGGGGATTCCCTGGGTGGGGGAATTAGAGTGAAGTAGTCGTTGCACTTTGCGTTCGAAGGAGAGGCGAAAGATTGCAATGAGGTTGACCCCATTTGGAGAAGATTTGCTTCACTACTCTGGGGTTCAGAGACCACTCGTACGGTGAGAGGATGGTTCCACTCAGTCTGTCTGCCAAGATGTTGGACCATCCCAGAATGTGCGTCGCTATGAGAAAGTGGTTGGTGGACATCGCCCATTCTCACACTCTCATGGCCGCCCGACAAAGTGGATAGGACCTGGTTCCCCCTTGTTTGTTGATATACCAGACAACCAACATGTCTGTCTGGATCGCAATTGTCCCCAAGGGAAGAAGGCTCTGAAGTGTTTGCAACGCCAAAAGCACCGATCTCATCTCTAGGACATTGATATGCAATGAGGTCTCCGAATGGTTCCATGTGCCTTGGACGGTCCTGCCTAAGCAGTGCCCCCCCCCCCACCCAAGGCGAGAGGCATCCGTGGTCAATGTGGCTAGAGGGGGGGACACAGAGAAGGGGTGCCCCTTCTGGAGGTCCGGGGACTGGAGCCACCATAAGAGGGCTTTCCTGCACACCCTGCTGAGAGGAATGGGGAAGCTCAGGGGATGTCACAGGAATGACCACTGGACTTGCAAAGTCCACTGAAGAACTCTCATGTTTAAGTGCACCATGGGTAGTAGGTTGATGGTTGCTGCCATCAAGCCTAGAGCCCTCAAGACCAATTCTGCAGGGGGAGCTGGGGATTGTAGAAGGGCCAGTACATGGAGTTTCAGAGTTCGTAGCCGGTCCAGAGTCAAGAAGGCTAGAAGCTGGTTTGTGTTCAATCTGGCTCCGATGAAATAAGGGAAGATTTCTCGATGTTGATCGTGATCCCCAGCCAGGGAGCTAGATGGAGAAAGTAATCCCTGGCAGTGCATAGTAGATGCCTGGTGGGGGCGGTCAGGAGCCAGTCATCCAGTTACGAAAGACCTGAATTCCCTGGAGTCTCAGGTGGGCTGCTACAACAGTTAACACTTTGGTGAACACCCTGGGGGCTGTGGTGAGACCAAAGGGAAGGACCCTGAATTGGTAATGGCTGGCTCCCAGCCGGAAGCGGAGAAACCTCCTGGATCGTCTGTCCATCAAAATGTGGTAGTACGCATCCTTGAGGTCTATGGAGTACATCCAGTTGTTCTCCTACAGAAGGGGAAGAATGGATTAATGGGTGACCATCCGGAACTTTTCTTTGGCTACTGACAGGTTTAGGAAGGACAGGTCGAGGATTGGTCTTAGGGTCCCTCGTCTTTTTTGGCACCAAGAAGAATCTGGAGTAAAAGCCTGATCCGGACTGGTCTGGGTGGACGTGCTGGATTGCTCTTTTTTCTAGCAGCCGGAGTATTTCCTCAGCTGCCACCTCCCTTTGATTGGGTGGGACATCGGGGAGGCTTCGGGAGCTGAGAGGGTGATTGAGAAAGGGGATCTTGTAGCCTCTGGATATGATCTGAAGCACCTAGCGATCTGTTGTAATGGACTCCCAAGCTGCCAGGTGCCTCGAGAAATGCCCCCCAACTGCCTCCAGAGTGGAGCAGTCGGATAACCCCTCAGGGTTGCTGCGTGGGCCAATCACAGAAAGGTTCTCTGGACCCAAAGTTCTTTGGGCCCCCTCTGCCTCTAGGGCAGTGTCCACCCTGTCCTCCTCTGCCTCTGAAGGACGAGGGGTCCGGAGCGAAATGGGACTGTTGAGACTTCCAGAACCACATCTTCTTCTGTCCCTTTTGGTTCCTGGAGAAGGACCTCTGGGGAGCAGAGAAGCAGACTCCGATGGCAGACAATGTCTTCCTGTCTTTCTCGCTCTGGACCAGTGTGTCGCGTACAGTCTTGCCAAAAAGGGCAGAACCATAAAACGGGGCATTTGTGAATGATGCCTTAAAGGGTTCCACGAAATCACAATGATGGAGCCATGCCTGTTGCCGTAGGACGATGCCCGCTCCGCTAGCTCTAGCGGCTCCTTCTGTGGCATGGGATAGTAACTGCATAGATGCATTGGAGATAGATTTGAGAGTGGCCATTCAGGTAGAGTACATTTTCTTGTCCTCCGCCGACATGGACTCGGGGAGCGACCCAGCATATTCTTTGATAAGATCCTGCTGGAGCCGTATCACGTGTGCCATATAATTCAGCGACCTCACAGAAAAGGTGGCTGAAGCGAACACCCACTTCCCCAGACGGTACTTCGACCGAGACTCCTTGTCTGCAGGATGGACCGAGGAACTCTCCTGAGCCAGTTCCCTTTTGGTGGCAGCCACCACCAACATGGCATCTACCGGGGCTCCCTTGCTCCAACATGACTTGTCCGAAGGGGGGCTGAGAATTTTGTCCGGCCTCTTTGGAATGGGCTCCAGTGTCCGGTTCCTTCCATGCCCTGGTAGTAATCAGGTCTACCAGGGGATAGGCGGGAGGGGACACCCAAGAGGTAGACCGGCCTGCTTCAAATGCCTCCAGAAACACAGACTCATCAGAGGAAGGTTTTGGGGCAGACCACCCCCCTCTGATCCGAAGCATCTCCATGATGTCTCCGAAGGAGACATCTTCGGGGAGTGACCTTGGGGAACCTTCCCCTTCCTCCAAGTCTGTGTCCTCTGTCAAGGACTCAGGGGAGTCCAAGTGCCTCCTCTTGCACTTGCATTTGTGAGGGACATCCTCGGGGGGGCTGTTCGAAGAGGCCTCACCAACCACATCCTGTTCCAGCAAGGGAACTATCTGGGAAGTCTGTGCAGGCTGTCCCTGGGGCTGGGTGATGGAAGGCGGATCCGTCTGAGAGAGAGTGCAGGGTGGAGCCATAGCTGAAGCCGGGGGCCTAGAATACCTCGACAAAACCCTCTCCACAACATCTAACGCTGAAGGAGAGCTGCTCTCCCTAGGATCTGAGAGCAGACCCTCCCTTGGATCCGATGCGGTCGGATCCAAAGGGCCAGTATGCTCCGACCGAGACGGAGACGAAACCATACTGACACCTCCGGATCCGAAGCTCAGCTCCAGGCTCCGAGAGCTCAGATCCGAAGAAAAGGGACCCGACAGACTCGAAGGTGCCATCGGCACCGAAGTACCCGATACTATCGGCGCCAACAGTCCTCCGGCTCCGAAGGCTCCGAACCCCGGTAGTGGGTCGGAGAAGGAGCAATCAGGGTGAAAAAGGGGGTTAAGCTCCCCCCCAGAGGGGGGGGGAGGCAGGAGCACTTCCATCTGCAGCTGGGCCTGGAGGAACCAAGTCTGCATCGGACAGACTCCGGGTAGACCTTGATGAGGCCACCGAGGCGGGCCGGGAGTGCCGCCTCGATGACCTCCAAGGCAACCGGGTCTCCTCCTCCTCTGGCCCCGGCAAAAAGCAGGGTGAACGGAGCCAGGAAGGAGAAGACTTGGAGGCCCTCGGAGGAGAAACCCGTTTGGCTGGCGGGGCCGATGGAGAACCTTCGGCCCGCCGCTTGTGGTGCTTTTCCCGGTGTTTCTCCTTTCTAGCTTCCCTCTCCTCTTGGCCCAAGGTGGGAGGTTGAGTCCTGGCCAGGGGAAGGGGAATAGCAGGTAGAGCTGCCCCAGCCGCGGCAGGTGCCACAGAGGGACCGGAGGACGAAGCCAGTTCCGGGGGCAGAAGTCCCGCCATAATCAGCTTCGACCTCCGGTCCTTGAGGGCCCTGGGGTTGAACGTTGCGCAAATAGGGCAGCCGGTGGAAAGATGTTCAACCCCAAGGCATAAAACGCACTGAGTGTGGCCATCCACTGGGGACAGCTTATGGCCACACTCAGTACACTTTGAAAAGAATGTTTTGGGTGCCTCCGCCATACCTACAAAAAAACAACACACCCACTATGCCCCAAAACCACACACCCTAACGCGCACAAGAGGGGGAGGGAATAACACTAAAAAGATAACCAAACACCAGGTAGAGAAAACGTTAATGATACTGGGGAACTATGCTAAATCACACACACACACAAAAATCTGTTTAAAACTAAGAAAAAGGAGATTTTTTTCTCACAAATTTGACAACCACCATGCCTGGAAGCTCAATCAAGCTGCTGAGAGAACCATGGCAAACTAGATCTGAGGTCAGGAAGGGATAGCAGGGGATTATGGGTAAGGGAGAGGAGCTTGGAGCTCGGATCTTAGCTGTTGGAAGCTGCCGGCTCGGATCCGATAACCCATAGGTTGATGGACAAATGAAGTTAACTACTTCAGATCAGCTATTCAGCATACCCACAAAAGTCTCAAATGTCCTGGAGACAGTACTAACATGGGAAAGCAATGCACCCCCCCCCATGTGATGTCTTCCCTGGTAAGATTGGACCATAAATCAGTCTTGTTCAATGTAATTATAAGACCAGATACACAATCAAGCTAAAAACACAATCTTTCAAATACAAATGACCTACATGATGGTATAAGTAGCTTCAAAGCCCCCATAAGGACAGACAACACTAACTCCAATGCAGAGGAGTATACCAATGCCTTGTATAACCACTTAAGTTGCTGTACAGAATCAGATGCACCTGAATGGATTAAAACCAGGACTCGCCAAAACCACAAGCCACCGTGGTGGATCTCTAGTATAAAAAGACTATACAACAAGAGAAAAACTAATGTCCAAGAACAAGAGGGAACTGGCTCAGCAGAGGAAGAAATCCCCCTCTAGCTTAAATTAGAGATCTTTTCAAGTCCTCCATTGTTAATTACGAAGAAAAATAGCCTCCCGGCTAAAGGTAATCACAAGGCATTCTTTAACTACATACGAAATCTAAACCGGAATACCCAGCAGTGTGCTGAAACGTTTGTGGAATGCACTACCCATACTCAAGTACTAGCCAACCTGCTATCAGATAAATTTGGAGCAAACTTCACTCCCCTATCCCCTCCTGTCATTTCCACAAGTATACTTGCCACCATTCCTTAGCCTATTACCTCAAGAGAGCAGGTAATCTCTGCACTCTGCAAGGACATAAATACGGCATCAGTGGGACCAGACTATATCCCAGGTTGCCTTTTAAACAACTTAAAACATGACCTAGCAGATCGACTTGAATCCCTGTTTAACCACACCCCATGAACGGGCTATGTTCCGGTGAAGTGCAGGACAGCAACAGTAATCCCTCTGCACAAAGGGGGACCATCAACCAACCCTGGTAATTATAGGCCCATAAGCTTGACTACTGTCATTCCCAAAGGCCATGGAAAGAATCCTTATGGACCTTATTAACAACCTTGATTCGCAAGGCCGTGGAAAGAATCCTTATGGACCTTATTAACAAGGACATAGGTAATCTCCAAACTCTGGACCCAACCCAGTTTAGATTCGTTCAAGGTAGATCATGACCGACTTCTCTGAGAAAGTCACCAAGGCCCTGGAAGAGGGAAAGATAATGCATACCACATATATTGGCCTAGCCAAGGCATATGACAATCCTCCACTCAGGTATTGCAGATAAACTCTCACAATTGGGAATTAACCCCTACATTACCAGATGGGTAGACAACTGGCTCACCAACAGGACACTCACTGTCAGAGCGGGTGACTTCACCTCTAGCAAAAGACCAGTCATGTACCATTTGTTTCTGTGCTGGGCACCTTACTGTTTGTAATTTATTTCTCAGGAAATTGGGAATAATCAAGTCCCCCAATGATGTTAATATACTGCAGACAGGGTTAAGGCAGACAAATGGCTGGTGCCAAAGATACAGATTAAAGCTAAATAAATGATATAAAATAAAAAGCATTAGTATTCCCTTTGGGAAAGCTGACATACCTGCTAATAAAATTGTAGACAGTACCCCCTTAAGTGTAGACCCAGTGGTCAGTGATCTGAATACTCATATTGAAATAAGAAAAATAAAATGTGAGCAAACCAACAGAGATGAATAAAGGCCAAGAAACATCTTTTGTAGATTCTTTAATAAAAAGAAAGGATAAGCATTTTCACGGAGTTACCGCTTCTTCATATCCACATAAAAACAACTTTTCTGGAGCTTCCAAGAGGAAGTTAAGTGGATAATAGCACTACAAGCTCACAAAGAGCCACAGCTTAATGCTAATATTCCTTTAAAGCCAGCATTAATTAAGAGGAGGTGAATTTGACTTGGTGTTTCTAGTGACATGTGACTTTACTTTCTGTATAAATTATTGATTTTAGTTGTTTTTATGTGGATCTGAAGAAGCAGTAACTCCGTGAAAGCACTTATCTTTTCTTTTTTAATAAAGAACCTACAAAGGACGTTTCTTGGCCTTTATTCAGCTCTGTTGGTTTGCTCACATTTTATTTTTCTTATTTGGACTAATTTGCTTGTGAGCTACCTTTAGCAGGAGTGGGTGTTGTTTGTTTGTTTTGCTACTCATACTGAAGGTGATCTAAACTATGACCGACAAATATCCACAGTAGTAAGGAAGTCTTGTATGTGGCACCTGTTAGAAGTAAAGGCATCGCATTTAGATCTACTGATGTTTAATTCCATTATACTTGGCCCTCATCAGACCAGTAATTGAGTACAATGCTCCCTTTTGCATGTACCTCACCAAACACCTGCAACAACTGGAAAGACCACCAAGGTTTCTCACCAAGAAATTACAGGGTACACAAAACAAGTCTTACACGGAAAGACTGAAAGCTCTGTCCCTGTATTCTGCCTCCTACAGATTGCTAAGGGGTGACATGTGCCTGGCTTACAGGCAGTCCCTGACCCAGCCCTGATGGAAATGCTACACATTTGTAAATCAAACTGCACAAGGGTCATTCACTCCAGGGATCTTAACTTAGCCTCTAACATTATCAGGTCATGCTGAATAGAGAGAGAAATCTTCCAGAGACTGCCATGTCTCAGGAACAAGCTTCCAATTCATGTGAGAGAGAGCCCCTCCCTGACCTTCTTCAAACACAACCTAGATCAATGGATGGGTGGCGCCCATGTTCCTCCTGGACAGAGGAAGTCAGTATTAACTATCACAGACCCTTACCTCTGCAAACTTCACTCACCTAACCACTGACAATTGGGGCAACTCAGAATAAATATGGCTATACTTGTAAGGGCTGTAGGACTGTTAGCCTATGAACCTACAAGTTTTTCAGTCCCACACAAGTTTAACAAAGTTGAAGCTCAAATTTCACACTTATTCCACTGTTGCTAGACCTCTTCCTGTGTATCTTCATCTCTCAACACCAGACTCTGGTTCAAGACCAAGTCACTCCCAATTCTTGTAGTCAACTCCTGAGATTTTTTCAATCTCTCAAACATTTTCCTTTGAAACACTGGAAAATGTTTCACTGGCAAATTATCTCGATGAGCTTCATCAGAAAAATGAGCAGCAGTCTCTCCTTCTGTTTAATGGCCAAACTTTTTATATTTCTTCTTTAGCCTGCTCTGCATCAAAAAAATGACTAATCCTCCAGGGGGAAAAAAAAATATTTTGAAGACGGGGTACAGCAGCTTGAATCTCACACCTGCCTCATGACATTTCCCAATTGCTGGGATAAATTTGCTTCTCTTCTGCCTGGTGTACCGTGAATAACCATTTTCCACAAACACACCACTGTTTTATATTTTTAATACTTTGCCCTTCTGACATAGTTTTGTCAGGGTAGAATAGTTGTGTAAAATCTTACCATAACCATAGATGTCCTTCTCTTCCATGTTGCAGTATTCATTACAGTAGGGATATGGCTGCCTGCAGTGCCGTACATCCAGCCAGTATACCAAAGTCTTCAGTTAGGGGTTTGTGCGACGTAGCATGCTAGTGCCATAAACGGATGTCGGCTATAAATGTGACATCTGCACGTACCCAAGTCAGGACTGACTGCCACAGAAGATAAGGCTGAATGAATAAAAAGCATTCCAGCTAAACAAGCCTATAGAAAGGAGTCTAAAGGGAAAACAAAAAGGCTCTACCTGGGCCTATGAAAATTCTACATATAGTAATATAACCAATGCCCAGTAAACACCTCTACCAAACTATATAACCATAAAACCCAAAAGAATAAAGGCTAGAGGGGAGGAGGGTGGGTTCAGAAAAGGACATCTATGGATATAGTAAGATTTTACACAACTATTCTATGTCCTCCTATTCTCATGTTGTAGCATTCATTACAGTACCAAAACTACAAGGTATTCCCTTGGGTGGTTGGTGCAGAAGAGTCAAAGGGACCCTGCAGAATAGATCTGGCAAAGCCAGCTCTGAATCTGGATATTAAATCCAGTTTGTAATACTTGGTGAAGGTGTGAACAGAAGACCAGGTAGCTGCCTCTAGAATGGTGGCATGGTCTAGGCCTTTGAAAAAGGCTGCAGAAGAAGCTGCAGCCCTAGTGGAATGAGCCTTTACTTTTGAGGCTAAAGACTTGCCATGGTAGTCATGGCAAAAGAAGATGACCTTTGAGATCCATGAAGCAATGGTTTGTTTAGAGACTGCTCTGCCTAAGGCTCTAGGGTGAGGAGACAAATAATTGGTCTGATTCTCTAATGGACTTGGTTTTATCTAAGTAGAATCTGATCTGCCTGTGCACATCCAAGGAATGAAGTTTCCTTTCTGAGGAATTCTGAGGTTGTAACAGGCAGGTTAATAGATTGGTTAAAGGAAAGCTCATTTACTACTTTAGGCATGAATGAAGGATTAGTCCTCAAAGAGCCTCTTTATGGAAAATGAGGTAAGGCGGAATGGCCATGAGGGCTTGGATTTCAGAGACCCTCCTGGTAGAAGTCAAAGCTACTAGCAGAATCATTTTCAAAGTGTAAAACTTAAGAGAAGCTGAAAAGGCTGGCTTGAAGGGGGGCATAGTCAATTTTTTCTAGTACAAAATTAAGGTTCCAAGGTGGTGGAACTGGTTTCCTAGGACGTCTGAGATGCAAAACCCCTCTAAGGAACAGTTTAATCTCTGGCCAGGATGCTAAAGGTGCAAGCATAGGTAGACAAGCAGAAATAGCAATCAAATGTACCTTTACTGAAGACTATGATAATCCAGAGTGCAGGAGCTCACACAGGTAAACAAGGACTATATGTACTGGGACTGCCAAAGGGTCTTTGTATTTTTTTAGACCACCATCTGGAAAAACGTTTCCACTTTGCAATGCAATTCTTTTCTGGAGCTAGGTTTCCTGGCCTCCTGCAGGACTTTGAGTATGTCCTATGAGTATTTGTGGTGAAAAGGGATCAAAAGTTTATCAACCACAGGGTTAAGGTCAGGTTGTGAAGCTGTGGATGTATCTTAGATCCACTGTCTTGTGTCAGTGGATCGAATTTTTTTAGGTAATTTGTGGTGATTGCCCCTGGCTAGCTGAAATAAGAGAGAGAACCAATGCTGTCTTGGCCAAAATGGGGTCACCAGTAGGATTTTTGGTCGGTCTTTCTGAATCATCAGTAAGACTATCTGAATTAGAGATATTGGGGAGAAGGCGTACAGGTACACCTTCCCCAAAAGGAGAAGGCATTTTCCATGATTGTGGCTGGGGTAGCCTTGTGCAGAAGAGGGGTAAAGTACAGTTGTGTACACTTACCATAAATGTAGATGTTCAAATGTATTCACTGTTGCAGTCATTACATTTGGGTAATCTACTTGCAGGTTGCCCTCAGTCGGCCTGATTAACAAACTCTTGGATCCTGCATCAGTTGCTGTCCCTTCTTCCATGACGTCAGGTCATCAGGGGTATAAAACATGCAGCCGATGCCATTACATCAGTTTTTCTTGCCCCAAATGTCAGGTGCCCCCCTAATGGGAAGCAATTAAACATAAAATCACAGAGATATACCTCCAACAAAAAGGCTTTAAGCATAGTAAAGGAAAGTAGAGGTATAGCCAAAATAAGTTAGGGGGCTGGAGGAAGGGTAACCAGGACTGCAACAGTGAATACACTCAAACATCTACATTTATTGTAAGTGTACAAAACTGTACTATGTTCTTTGTGTTTCACTGTTGCAGTCATTACATTTGGGTAGATTCCCAAAGCTATGGTTGGGAGGAGGAGTTTAGATAGCATTAGGGCCAGCTATAAGGCCCTGCAAGACTGCAGTGGCAAAGCCAGCTCTGGATTTAGAGAAAATTGGCAAATGATAATGCTTGGTGAAAGTATGTACAGAACTCCAGGTAGCAGCTTCTAGGATGTCCCTGGTATGAACGCCTCTGAGAAAGGCTGTAGAGGTAGATGCAGCCCTAGTGGAGTGAGGTCTGATGCCCTGTGGGATAGTTTTTCCATGGTGCTTATATCAGAAATGAATGCAATGGCTTATCCATTTAGAAAAGGTTTGCTTTGAAATAGCCTTCCCCTCTGCCCCTGCAGCAAATGCTACCAATTGTTCAGATTTCCTTTGAGGTTTAGTCCTGTCCAAGTAGAATCTAAGTTGTCTGTGGATATCTAAGGAATGCAGTATCTGTTCCCCTTTATTCTGTGGATTGGGAAAGGTTGGCAAATGAATGGACTGATTACGAGCCACACTGGATACCACCTTGGGCATGAAGGATGGATTGGTTCTGAGTGACACCCTGTCCGCATGAAAGATGATGAAAGGCTCCACTGCCATAAGGGCCTGTAATTCAGATACCCTTCTAGATGAAGTGATTGCTAAAAGGAAAGCTGTTTTCCAAGAAAGAAATTTTAAGTCTGCAGTAGCAGCTGGCTCAAAAGGAGGTAGAGTGAGTTTCTCCAAGACAAAGTTAAGGTCCCAGGCTGGGGTTGGAGCTGTGGGTCCATGAGGTTTCTGCTTAGTCCGTCTGCCAGTGTATTTAATTTTCCTGGCAGGAATTGAGCTTGTAGGTGCACTTGGTAGCTCAAAAGCTGTGTTCCACAATGCCATGACTAGTTTGCAGAGGGGGTAAGAATGTGTAGCCCCCTGCTTGTTTATGTACCACATAACAGTGGTGTTGTCCGCCTTTACCATTAGTTGTCCTGGAAGAATGTGGTCCTTGAAGGCTGTCAGAGCATTCTGTACAGCTAACATTTCTTTTTGATTGATATGCAGGTGCATTTGACTTGGGTTTCATGTGCCCTGAATGCACTTCCCTGCCAGGTGAGCCCCCCATGCATAGTCTGATGCATCTGTTGCAGGGGTATAGCTAGGATTTTCAAAATATTACTCACATCTCTCAAACTGCTAACCCCCTCTCCAGCCAAGCTACGGCCACTCTCGTAATTCACGGTTCGCTCTTTTAGTATCGATGAAGAGGCATTCGCTGTAATGCCTCTTCAGTAATATAATAAAGATTCAGTCAAACTCGGTTCCTTGAATAAAAAATGAACCTGAAAGTCAGTTCTTTGAAAAATGCAGCATGGTAGTTGGGGTAGAGGATTCATGCTTTTGTTTTCTGTAACTAAGGTACAGGTTTTGAGCTTGAGTAAATTACTAACCACCTGCTAGAGTGTTTCATTCACACACACACCCCACCTACCTCTTAGTGCAGGAAATATGGACAAAGTCTAAAATAAACAGGGACAGATATTAAATAATGCTCTCGTGAACTTAGAAATTTGCTAGAATAACAGGATTTGTGCTAGTATGAGAAAGTTGCTAGAATAACAGGATTTGTGCTAATATGAATTTTTCTAAAGGGCATGAAGTCTAAAACTCAAATGTGTCATTATTTAGCAACTTCAGCCTTCAATGATTTTCTAGAAAATCACAAAATTTATGAGGAACAGACAAAAAATATGGGGCAAAAATCTGGACATTCTGCAAAATTTGGACAGTTGAGAGGTATGCTACCTACAACACACACACACCTCAACCTCTTACAGCAACAAACCCATAAATAAAACTGAGGCAAAGGCCCAAAAAGACATTTTTTTTAAATATTACTCTTATAAATTTATAAAGATAATAGAATAGTAGTAGGTCTTGCATTAGTACGAATTTTCTGAAAGGTATGAAATCTGAAACTCAAATGTCTGCCATTATTTTCTAACTTCAGTCTTTAATGATTTGCCACAAAACCACAATTTTATGAAAAACTGACCAAAAATGTGATGCAAAAATATAAAATTGCCAGACAATACAGCTGGGAACCTGTCAAAGAAGGGACACCATTTTAATATGAGCACTGTTAACTTGAACAGCTGACAAAATTAGAGAATCTACATGCATTTCTGAAATAAAAGTAATGTATAACTCTGATCATTACAGTTATAATTGTAAAGCCTCCACGTTTTCTTCCAAAATTGCTATTTTGCGGAGGGATTATTAGGGGGGAGCAACATTTTCAGCCAAAATTGGGGACAGTTGGGAGGTTTGGATATTCCTAATTCTAAAAAATGATTTATTTGCACGTACCTCAATGCAGGAAATCTGGACAAGGCCAAATATATTGGGGGAACATACAAACAGTACTAAAAATTGATCTTGTATAAACTTAAGACAGTTGACAGAATAACAGGTCTTGCTTTAGCATGCATTTTTCTGAAGGTTATGACGTCTGAATCTTAATGTCTGTCATTATTTAGTGACTTCATTCCTAAATGATTTGCCAGAAAAGTTTTATTTTGCATTTTACAGCACGAACACCAATAAATATCTGCTAAACAAAGCAATGCAGTCGCACAATGAAACTAGACTTAGCATTAAAACTTTGCTGCCCTTGAAACTCTCATTCATTGAAACAGCATTGAAACCCACATTCAAAGAAAATACATTTTGCCAGTGGCAGATAAAGATTAACTTTGTGCTGTTTTTAAATCATAGGCCCCTTGCATATGGAACATACATGTGCTCTTTGATACACCTTCCTGATTGTATTAAATTATATTCCTTATACAATACAGTATAGTTAGACCGCATTTTAAATTTATTGTTTTGAACATTTTTCCAGTAAACAATGAAACAAAATGCATGCACCAATAATGACAAAACAGCCCAATTCAGAACATTTCCTTCATAAACATCTACTCAAACTTCTACAGTCCACCAGTATCAGTAAATATGCACAATCTTTGACCTAGTAAAAGCCATCTACACAATTCCACATTAAAAAAATCTATAGCTATTGAAGAGGTTGCTGCTAGCAAACAACTTTATATTTCATTGTTTCATTTACAAATAAAGTGCCTGTTGCCCTTGAGGAATAAATTGCCTATGTTGCCTTAAAAAAAGTGATACGCTAGTAATATCGGAATAGGGAATGGATGGCAAACTGATAACAGGTTCATAGTTACTACTAGGTATCTTCACCAAAAAGGACTACAGCATCCACCCCCCTTTACAACACAGTACAGTATCAGCAATGCAACTACCTACTGTGGGAGAAGAACCCACAGCCTTCTGCATCAAAAGCAAGTACACTACCTGTTGTGCTATTAACAATATAAGGAGACTCAGCATAAGCAGCACTAAACTTTAGTTCCTCTGCAGCTCCCAGCTCCTTGTAAAATGTACTCGACACTCAGCTGTATCTCTGAACTTTGCAGCACAAGAAATCTGGAAAAAGCCAACATTTATGGGGGGGGGGGCAAAAGCCCAAAAACCAGGGACACATTTTAAACATTGGTTGTATAATTTTGGAAAGTTGCTAGAATAAAATGCTGTGTTACCACTATGCATGTCTTGAACCCAGAACCATATGCACTACAGTCAGTGCAACATACCACTATGCTAAATCAACAGTTTGAAAAATAGGAAGACTGAAACTTAATGGCTATTAGATAGCTCTCAACCTCTTAGCACAAAAAACCTGGACAAACAAAGCCAATAATGAGGGAATACAAATTCAATTTTCACTTCACACCTTAGCACAAAAAAAACCTGGACAAACAACAAAAATAATAATGGGGGAATACGACTTCAGCTCTCACTTTTCACCACAACTGGGGAATACAACTTCAGTTCTCACCATAGCTCACAACTGTTAAAAATAAAAATATGAACAACAGGGATTGATTTAATATGCAAGTCCGTAGACCTGAATACACCCTCAGACGCCGGTGTCTGCACAGCAGCTCCGGACCCATCCAAGGTAGAGACATCCGCAGGTTCCATAGTTGAAGCATCTTGCGGCATACCTGACTCCGAATGGGTCTCACTAGAAGCCTGTGAATCAGAAATAGTGGGCATCAGGGGCTGCGAAAGCGCCTCACTTGAGTACCGGCGAACTGGCTTAGGAGTAGTGCCGTTGGCAGTTTTGGACTTCGGCGGCCTGTCTCTGTCTTTATCTTTGTGTTTTTTTCGGAATCCCGGTAGTCGGATGGCTAACCGACATTTCTTGATAATTAAACCGAGAACCAAAATATTTAGAGGCAAAAATATACAGACGACTGATAGTGCGCTGATTAAATAAAGCACAAAACCGACAGCAAGGTACGTCGTGGTCAGGGCCTAGGCAAGGAATACAGTACGAATTAGAATCTTTGAGGTATTTGCTTTCCACAAGTAATGCAATTATTAACTTTTACTGACATCGGTAAGGAGCAAGAAAAAGTTTCACCAACGGGGTACTTAGCTTTAGTTGAAGACTTTGGTTCTGAAACTAGAAAATGAAAATTTCAGGAGTCGGCCGACCGGCACTTGCAAACTGCTTCTGCTTCGGGCACCGCATGGCAAGAAAGACTGGTGTAATGGCATTGGCTGCATGTTTTATACCCCTGACAACCTGACGTCATGGAAGAAGGGACAGCAACCGACGAAGGACCCACGACTTTGTTTATCAGGCCAACTGAGGGCAACCTGCACGCAGATTACCCAAATGCAATGACTAGAACAGTGAAACACGAAGAACATCTGTCTGTTCTGGGAAGAGGTAAACAGCTCTGCTTTTGGAACACCCCAGTTGTGTACAATGTCCAGAAAGACCTCCCTGTGTAACATTCATTCATTAGAGGGTGCCATGGTTCTGCTTAGGGTATCTACAAATACATTTTCTGAGGTTGGAATATGAACAGCCTGTAGGTGAAGTAACAGAACTGGCGAGATTCCAAATCTGGGTTGCTAGAGGGCATAGAGGGTAGGATTTTGCCCCCCCCCGCTTGTTGACATACCATAGCAGTCATGTTGTCTGTGATGACTGTGTGTGCCTGGTAGCAGAAGCTGCTGAAAGGTCTGTAGAGCCAGGAGTAAGGTTCTCATTTCTTTTATTTTGATGAGATCCTGTAGTCTGTTCTGAGAACCCTGTGCTGGCTGGAGGGGAGATGCAGCACAACTCCCCAACCCAGGTCTGAAACATCTGTGTAGAGATGCTGTACTGGAGTTGGGATTTGCAAGGGGACTCCCTGATTGAGGTGAATTTGTGAGATCCATCAGCTGAGTTCCTTTTTCAGACTTGGAAGAAGAGGAATGGCTGCTTCTAGGGACTGAAGGTGTTGGCACCAGAGATTTTTCAGACACTTCTGGAATATACTTGTGAAGTTTGGCCAGCGGAAGCATAGGGATCAGATAAGGCATATGCCCTAGGAGCCTCAGGAACTATCTGGCTGTCAAGGATAAGAGGGGAAGGAGGTACTGAACTAAGCTATCTTTTGTTGGGGAATGAAGATGGTCATTAGAACTGTTTGTATCCTGCAACCAAGAAAGGTTATGTCCTAGGTGGGGGTGAGCTGAGATATTTGCAAATTTAGAGTGAATCCAGAAGTTTCCTGGATGCTGGAGACCAGATGTAGTGGTTAAGGAGTGACGGTCCCTGTGATGAATGAGCAGATCATCTAGAAATGGAAAAACTTGAACTCCCAGCCGCCTGCAGTGAGCTATCATAGGTTGGTTCTAGGCTATCGGCCCTAGGGCCTATACAAGCCTAGCCATAACAATTCCCTGGCTACTTCTTCCCACACTATTATAGGTTCATAGGTTGATACTAGGCTATCGGTCCTAGGGCCTATACAAGCCTAGCCATAACAATTCCTTGGATAGTGGGCCTAAACATTTTGTAAAGACCCTGGGTGCAGTAGAGAGACCAAAAGGCAAGCCAGAAAACTGAAAAGGAGAGGAGCTTATTGAAAAACGTAGGAATTTTCTGCATGAAGAGTGAATGTGCAGATAAGCATTTTTTAGATCCACTGAGACCATGTAAGCCTGAAGTGGGATAAGAGGCAGTAATGTCTGTAGAGAAAGCATCTTGAAGGTGGGTACCTTGAGGAACAGATTGAGGTAGGTCAGATCTAAGACTGGTCTCCAATGCCCATCCTTTATTGGAACCTGAAACATTCAGGAGTAGAAAAGTACAGTTTTGTACCTACCATAAATGTAGATGTTCGAGTGTATACACTGCTGCAGTCATTACACTTGGGTTATCTTGCCGTCAGGCGGTTCCCCAGTCGGCCTGAGTTCCAGAGTCTTGGTCCAGCGTCGGTTGCTGTCGCCTCCTCCCTGATGTCAGTGCGACAGGGGTAGTATATAAGATGCAGCCGACGCCATTTTCTTCAGTTTTTCTTGCCCCAGATGTCAGGTCCCCCCAAAAAGGTAGGCAATTCAAATCGCTAATAAAACAGACATAAGAAAAGCAATCAACAAGTTTCAGTTACCAGCAAATACTCCCCATAGGTAGTAAAGGGTGGAAGACATAGGTACGTACCAGCAAGTAAGAGGGGAAGGAGGGAGGGTAACCTGGACTGCAGCAGTGTATACACTCGAACATCTACATTTATGGTAGGTGCAAAACTGTACTATGTTCATCGTGTTACACTGCTGCAGTCATTACACTTGGGTAGAATCCCAAAGCTGAGGTAGGGTGGCTGGTTCTATAAGGCATTAGGGGTGGCTATAAGGCCCTGCAGCACTGCAGTGGCGAAGCCAGCTCTGGATTTAGAGTATAGAGGCAGATGGTAATGCTTGGTGAAGGTATGTACAGAACTCCCAAGTTGCTGCTTCCAAAATGTCCTTGGTAGGTACTCTTCTGAGGTAGGCAGTTGAAGTGGCTGTTGCCCTGGTGGAGTGAGATCTAATACTGTTAGGTACAGGTTTCCCATGGTGTGTAGAGCAGAAACGTATACAGTGTCCTATCCATTTTGAAATAGTCTGTTTTGAAATGGCTTTTCCCTGTGCTTCTGCAGCATATGCTACCAATAATTGCTCAGATTTTCTGGAAGCTTTGGTTTTGTCCAAGTAGAAGCATAACTGCCTGTGTATGTCCAAAGAATGCAGTAGTCTCTCCCCTTTATTCTGTGGATTTGGATAAAAAGTTGGCAAGCGAATAGTTTGGTTTAGAGCCACACTTGATACCACCTTTGGCATAAACGTAGGATTAGTTCTTAAAGACACCCTGTCTTGGTGGAAGATGATGAAAGGTTCCACTGCCATTAGTGCCTGTAATTCTGAAACTGTTCGTGCTGATGTTATTGTCAGGAGCACTGCAGTTTTCCAAGAGATATATTTTAAATCTGCTGTGTTTGCTGGCTCAAAAGGAGGCAAAGTTAATTTTTCCAATACGAAGTTGAGGTCCCAAGTTGGAGTAGGTGCTCTACGGGGCAGTCTTATGTTTTTAGCCCCTCTGAGGTACTGTTTTAGCAAAGGATTAGAGAAAATTGGTGGATCAGTGTTGTAATGAGCAGAGATGGCAGAGGCGTGGATCTTGATGGATGAAAAGGAGAGGCCTTTGTCCAGCATCTCAGTTAAATATTGTAGTATCTGTGAAATATTTGCGAAAAGAGGGTCAAGGCTGTGCGCCTGGTTCCAGGCACATAATCTCTTCCATTTATCCGAATAGGCTTTCCTGGTACTAGGCCTTCTGCCCTCCAGGATGACATCCATAACAGCTTTGGAGAAAGGCATTGCTTGCTTGACAAAGGAATCTTCCATGCAGCCAGGTTTAAAGTCTTAAGTTGGCTGTGCAGTATCTGATTGTTGTGCTGAGTCAGCAGATGTGGGATTTGAGACAAAATCCAGGGTGGTCCTTGTGCTAAGTTCTTTAAGATTGGGTACCAGTGCTGGTGTGGCCAGTCTGGTGCAATCAGGATCATCTTTGGCTCTTCTTGCCTGGCTTTTATGAGTACCTTTGGAAGGAGAGGTAGTGGTGGTAAAGCATATACTTGTAGGTTTTTCCAGCTGAATGAAAGGGCATCCACTTTCCATGCTTGTGGATAGTAAGCCCTTGTGCAGAATTTCTGTAGCTGGCAGTTCATTGGGGATGCAAACAGATCTATGTCCGGGCTCCACCATTTTTGTGTTATCATTCTGAATATTTGTGGATTCAATTCCCATTCGTGGGGATCCATGATGTTTCTGCTTAAGTCGTCTGCCAGTGTGTTTTTCTCTCCTGGCAGGAATTGTGCTTGCAGATGAACTTAATAGTTTAGAGCTGTGTTCCACAAGGTCATGGCTTGTCTGCAGAGGGGATAAGAGTGAGTGCCCCCTTGCTTGTTTATGTACCACATAACTATGGTGTTTGTCTGCCTTTAGCAGTAGTTGTCCTGGATGCAGCAGGTCCTTGAAGGCTATAAGGGCATTTTGTACAGCTAGCATCTCCTTTTGATTGATGTGAAAATGCCTTTGATCTGCGGGCCACTTGCCCCGAATACATTTTCCTGCCATGTGTGCTCCCCAGCGTAATCCGCTGCATCTGTTGTCAGTGTTTGCCTGGCTGTGGGTTGAGTAAAAGGCTGTCCCTTGTTGAGGTGACAAGCTTGAGCCCACCATCGAAACTCCTGTTGAAGGCAAGGAATAAGTGGTATAACTGTTTCCAAACTGTCAGTGTTGAGACCAGGCACTCTTTAGGTACCATTGTAGTTTCCTCATATGCAGTCTGGCATATGGAATTAGTAGTATGCAAGATGCCATGTAACCCAATGCCTGCAGAAGTTTTCTTGCAGGGAGATGGATTCTTGTTGCCATCAATTGAAAATATTGAGTCAGTTGTCCTTGCTTGTCTGGCATGAGGTAAGCCATCTGGGCCATTGTATTCAAGCTGGCACCCAGGAATATTATCTCTTGTGACGACACTAGTTTTGATTTCTTTTCGTTTACTGTGTACCCTAGGCAACTTAACTTTTTTACAAATGCCAGATGCTTTAGAAGAATGTCCTTGCTCTCTGCTTGAATCAGGCAGTCGTCCAGATACGGATAAATTTTAATTCCTTTCTGTCTGCAAAATACAATTACTGGTGCCAGGCACTTTGTGAAGACCCTGGGCGCAGTAGATAAGCCAAAGGGCAGTGCAGAGAATTGATAGTGCATTGAACCAGTTATCAATCTGAGGTATCTTCTGCAGCTTTGTCTGATAGGGACATGCAGGTATGCCTCCTTGAGGTAGCCAAGCTTTCTTGCCCAGCATGGGAAGAAACTGCTGTAGTGTCAATATGTTGAATTTCGGAACATCCAGGTAAGTGTTTAGAGAAGAAAGATCCAGAATGGGCCTCCAGGCTTTGTCCTTTCTGGGAACCAGAAAGAGTCTCGAGTAAAATCCTTGTCCTTGCTCCTGTGGTGGTGCCTTTTGAATAGCTCTCATGTCCATGAGTGTTGTAATTTGTTTTTGAGCCTCTGCCCATTGATTTGGTGGCAGATTTGGCATTCTTTTTAACCTTGGCAGAGTGTGAAAGTGTAACCTGTATCCTTGAGATACAATGTTGAGAACCCATTTGTCTGTGGTGATCATATGCCAGTTGTGATAGAAAAGTGCCAGTTTTCCTCCCAAGGGGGCTGCCAAGAGAGCTGTTTGGCAGCTGTACTGGGAAGTCATTGGGGCTATTTTTTATATGGTTGGGGCCTGTCTTCCCCTTCTTTCTGGCCTGATGCACCCCATTGTCGAGGCCTGTAAGGACCTTGTGGTTGACCTCTACCTCTTGGACGTCTGTATCTGCTCCTTTGAGGTCTGTCTGTAACTGGAAAGGGCCAATTCTTTGTTGGCCAATTTCTGCTAAATCGAGGAGGCTGAACCTGTAAGAAATCCTTCACCGTTTGCATAGATTTTGCCTTATCCTCCATTTTCTTTAATATCTCTTCTGCCTTAACTCCAAATAAAAACATCCTGCTGCAAAGGTGCATCCAATAGTTTTGCTTTAACATGATCTGGTAATGTATGTTCTTTTAACCAAGCATGTCTTCTAATGACAAAACCTGTAACTGCTGCTCTACAGGAGGTCTCTAAAGAATCAAAACCACATTGCAAGTTTTCCCACTTGTTCAGCTGCATGCAATAAATCCTGCATTTCCTTAAAATTAGGAGGATCTGAATCTGGAAGCATTTTTTGTTTCAACTGAGACAGCAAAAATTGCTGATATTTTAGCATGTGAAACTGGCAGTTTAAGGCCCTCATTGCTAAAGTTGCAGACATATATACTTTCTTCCCCCATCTGTCTAATGCTCTGGAATCTCTGTCAGAGGGGACTGGATTTTTTGCTGATGATGCCTTAACCCCTTTTGGTCCCTGAGAAATAGTTTCAAGGTCAGCAACAGGGCTTTTATAAAGAAATTTGTGTGAGTCAGGTACTCTGTAGTCTCTGTCAGGCTTAACTGGGGCTGGAGGTAAAGAATCAGGATTTAAGCTGGATTCAGTATACACATCATCCACAATATCTAACACTGGCAGAATAGCCAGGGGTCTGTGTTGAGGTAATAAAAGGAAGTCTCTGAGCCTTTTCTTGGATTCTGAGTAATCCTGGCCTTCACAATGGAAATGCTCCCTCATGGTGTGTAAGGTTTCCCCAAAGGAGTAGTCCTCAGGCGGAGAGGCTAATGGAATTGATTCCTCAGCATCAGAATCCTCATAAGGGGGTAAAGAGTATCCTAGATCTGAGGATATGGATACCTGGTCGGATGAGTCATAGTCTGCATCCTGTCTAGGCCTTTTATCAGGAGGGGGATGGGACCCCCTGATCAGAGTGATTAGGTCTTCGGCCATTTTGAGCAGTTGTTTCTTAGGCATGAAGGCCTGTCCTGGAGATTGCTGTATTTGTTTCTTTGTTTTTAAAGGAGGTTTAGACTTAGCAGAAGTTTTAATGCTTAACTGAGTAGGTCTGAAAACACCCTCTGAAGCTGCAGGTTGTTCAGCTACTCCGGATCCCTCTGAAGGGTTAGTTTCGGTAGGCTGAAAATCTTGTGCGTCCGAAGGCCCAGCCATCTCCATGTGAGTGTCAGCGGCCTGTGGTTCTACAGAAGCGGTCATCAGGGGCTGCGAAGTCGCCTCGCTGAAAACCGGAGAACCGGCGACTGGCCTAGAAGAGGCTTCGTCGTCAGTTTTGGGCCTCGGATGCCTTTGTCTTTGTGCTTTTTATGTATTCTGGTCGTCAGAAGTTCTGACGGCATGGTGTAATTGAATTTTCTGCCAAAATAATGTCGGACAAAATCAGACAGACATTTAATAGTGCGCTTGTTAAACCTAGCACAGAACCGACAACCAGTGACATCATGGTCTGGGCCTAGGCATGGGATACAATAAGAATGGAAATCCTTATGAGGTATTTGCTTCCCACAAGAAATACAGTTATTAACTTTTACTGACATCGATCTGAAGCAAGAAAAAGTTTCCCCAATGGGATACTTAGCTTTGTAGAAGACTTTGGTTCTGGATTTGGAATGAAAATCTCAGGAGTCGGCCAACCAGCACTTGCCAACTGCTTTTGCTTTGGGCACCACGTGGCAAGAAAGACTGAAGAAAATGGCGTCGGCTGCATCTTATATACCCCTGTCGCACCGACGTCATGGAGGAGGCGACAGCAACCGACGCTGGACCAAGACTTTGGAACTCAGGCTGACTGGGGAACCGCCTGACGGCAGGATAACCCAAGTGTAATGACTGCAGCAGTGTAACACGATGAACATCCCTTGCTCATGTGCTCTGGAGGAACTGGCTGAACAGTGCCTTGAATTAAAAGCTGTCTTGAGATGGGGGTGAAGAGCTGAATTTGAGTTTTGGTTGTGGGAAACCTTGGAAAGGTGGGAGAGCCCACCAAGCCATACAATACCAATTCTGGATGATGGATAACACCCACTGGTTGGTGGTGATCTTCTGCCAGGAGGGGAGAGATGGAGTGAAGCATAGGGACAGAGGGGTGTGACAAGGCAGCTGGTCTGAGTTACAAGGGGGAGCTCTGTCTTGACCAGGTTGCCTACAAAAGGAAGGAGTGGAGGCTACAGATGTCCTTGGGGTAGTAGCGTGTCTAGAGTGTATCTTTCCCCTAGACTGAGTAGTAGGAGGAGTAGACCGCCTCCTAACAGAATAAGTGTTTTGAGGGTAGTTTCTATGGTATCTAGGAACAGGTGAAACAAGATGATGCTTCAAATTCTGGAGTTCCTTACCTTTCTCCTGTAAGGATTTAAAAAGCTTAGCTGAAGCCACCCCAAATAATGCAGAGTTATCTAGGGGTGTCTAACAGCTTAGCCTGAAAATCAAGAAGTAAATGCTGTACCTTCAAAGGACAATCAAATGCAGCAGACCTAGAAGAAGCCTCCACAACATCATAAAGGAAAGTTGTGCAAAATCTTACCATGATCATAGGATATCCTTCTCTTCCATGTTGCAGTACTTACTAATGGGTTTACTCTTCTTCTGATCAGCTTGTCCGGCCAGGTTTCCAAAGCTTTTCCAGTCCCTGATGGTGCGTCAGACATCTGACATGTTGGCAGGTACATTTGCCATAAATGTGACGTCTGCATGCACTGGCCCTCAGAACCAAGGAAGCCCCAGATGGAGCTAGTCCTGATGGCCTAGCCTGTACAGAAGCCGAGAAGAGCAAGTGCAAGGATAAGAGGGGGATGGTGGGAGGGAAGGAATACTGCAACATGGAAGAGAAGGACATCTATGGTTATGGTAGGATTTTACACAACTTTTCTATGTCCTTCTGTTCCAGTGTTGCATTATTCACTAGTGAGTGAGTACAAAAGCTCACTGCTGGCTGGGAGGTGGTCTGGATATGGAATTCCAGGAACCTATGCAGGATAGCCCTGGCAAATCCTGCCCGAAGATGTGGTTCAGTTTACAGTGTCTGGTGAAGGTGTGCACAGAGGACCAGGTAGCCGCTTCCAGAATGGAGTTGGTGTCTAGGCCCTTAAAAAAAGCTCCAGAGGAAGCCATAGCTCTTGTGGAATGGGCTCTGACGTTGTCTGTCAGTGTCTTCCCATGGTGTGTGTGTAACAAAAGGAAATGGCCCTAGGAATCCAAGAAGAAATTGTTTGTTTTCCCACAGCTTTCCCCAGAGCCCTGGGGTGGAAGGAAACAAACAGCTGGGTCTGATTTGCATAAAGGCTTGGTCTTATGCAAATAGAATCAAAGCTGTCTGTGGACATCTAGGGAGTGAAGGACTCTCTCACTAGCTCCCTGAGGGTTTGGAAAGAAGGTGGGTAGGTGAATAGCCTGATTCAGGGAAAGGTTACTGACCACCTTGGGGGTGAAGGACAGATTAGTCCTGAGAGTGACCCTGTCCATATGGAAAACTAGGAAGGGTGGGGTAGCCATAAGGGCTTGAAGCTCCGAGACCCTCCTGGCTGATGTCAGAGCTACTAGTAGAAAATTTCAAGTCAGCCTTGCCAGCTGGTTCAAAAGTGGCAGAATAAGTTTTTCTAGGACAAAGCTAAGGTCCCAGGAAGGAGGCGTCAGTTTTCTGGGGGGAGTCTTAAGTGTAAGACACCCTTTAGGAATAGCTTGGCCGGAAGTCTGGATGCTAGCGGAGGTTCCATAGGCAAGCAGGCAGAAATGGCAGACAGGTGTGCTTTTAAGGAGGAGTAAGACAAGCCTGTCTTCAAGAGTTCACACAGGTAGGACAGAATCAGTGGCAGGTTGCTGTCCAGCGGCTCTGTCTTTTGAGACACCAGATAGAAAACCTTCTCCATTTCTAGAGATAAGATTTCCTTGTGTTGGGTTTCCTGGCCTCCTGCAGGACTGAAAGCACATCCTCATTGTACAGGTGTCTGAAGGGAATCAGAATTCTATCAGCCACAGGGAGAGGGTACAGGGATCTCCACTGTGGGTGAATCTGTGTCCCATTGCATTGTGTGAGTACATCCACTGAGGGGGGGAGGTAACTTGTTTTGATTGCCCTTGGAGAGATGAAGAAGTAGGGAGAACCAGTGCTGCCTTGGCCAGTAGGGAGTCACCGACAAGATTTTTGGTGAGTCCTGCTGAAATTTCAGTAGGACACACTGGATCAGAGGGAAGGGGGGGGCGTACAGGAATCTCACCTTCCAAGACATTAAGAAGGCATCTGTTTGCAGTGCCTTCAGGTTGTGAGTTGCCTGTTTGTGGAGGAGGCTAACAGGCATATCTGTGGAATACCCCACATGTAGATTAGATCTAGGAATACATCTCTTGACAGCATCCCATTCATGACTGCCTGAGGTGGTTCTGCTTAAAAGAGTCTACCTGACAATTGTGTTGGGATGGGATGTAGACTGCCTGGAGGGAGATCCTATATCTGTAGAGCTAGCCTTCAGAGGAGGCAGGACTTCCTCCCTCCTTGCTTGTTCAGGTACCACATCACTGTGGTGTTGTCTGTAAAGATCTTTAGGATGCCCTGTCTGAGGAAAGGCTGGAAGGCCTGCAAGGCAAGAAGTACGGCTGACATTTCCTTGAGGTTGATGTGCCAGTGTTTGTCCACAAACCTTGCACCGTTCTTGTGTCTAGAGTCGCCTCCCAGCCCAATTCTGATGCGTCTGTGTGCATGATTTGGGAAGGGGAGGGCATTTGCAGGGAAAGGCCTGGGTTTTGGGTAACCTGGGCTAGCCACTACTTCAGTTCTTGGTGGTGGCAGGGGAGGAGTGGGATCCTGAACTCGAGGGGGTGTGAGTGCTGGGCCCATACCGAGCATAGATACCACTGCATTTTCCTCATGTGTAGCCTTACCAGGGGTAGCATGGGAATAGTAGCTGCCATGTACCCAAGAAGTCTGAGGAATTCCCTCACAGTCAGGATGGGTGAGAGGAGAGCAGACTGTAGGTGTGGTGGGTCAGGGAAAGCACCTTTTCCTCCAGTAGGAAGGCCATCCTGAGGTCCGTCCTGATTCTGCATCCTAGGAAGACAATGTCTTGTGTAGGATTTATTTGGGATTTGGGGAAGTCCATGAGGAACCCTACAGACTGCAGCAGGTGCAGAAGCTCCTGTGTGTGGGCGAGGAGGGTTTGCTTGTCTGTTGCTTGAATGAGAAGGTAGTCTAGGTATGGGAAAATTTGCATTCTCCCTTGTCCTGCAGTAAGCAGTTACCAGGGCTAGGCATTTTGTAAATACCCTTGGTGCAGTGGAGAGTCCAAAAGGCAAGGCACAGAATTGATAATGAAAGGAGCCTGCTTTGAATCTGAGGAATTCCCTGAAGGATGGTTTTATGGGAATGTGCAGATAGGCCTCCTTGATGTCCAGGGTCACCGTGAAGGCCTGCAGAAGGATGAGGGGAAAGAGAATGGGTAGTGTTATCATCCTGAAGGAGGGGACCCTCAAGAGAAGGTTGAGATGGGAAAGATCTAGGATGGGTCTCCATGGTACTTCCTTCCTGGGCACCAGAAAAATTCTGGAATAGAAGCCTTTCCCTCGAGCCAGGGGGGACTAGTTCTATGGTGCCTTGGAGTAACAGGTTTAGGACCACAGGTAAGAGGGACCTCTGAGAAGGGGGGTAGGTAGTCTTGGAGGAGGAGAGATCCAAGACATGAAGTAACCCCTCCCTCAGGATTGTCAAAACCCATTTGTCGGATGTCACTACGACCCAAGCAGGGAGGCAGTGAGAGACGGGAGGATAGAAGTATGGTGGGAGAAGAAAGGAAGGCAAGCAGTCAAACACTGCCTGCTCTTTCTGGAAAGGGAGGTCTCTTGACAGTGGCCTGAGGAGTCCTAGGTTGAGAAGATTGTCTCCTGTGGGGTCTTCCAGACCTGGAAGGGGCAGAGGGCCTTGAAGTCATTCTTATGAATTGTGTCTTGGCTGGGTAGTTCCTCTGGAACTTTGGGATTGGAGAGACAAGGAGATGCTTTAGTTCTGAGTTCTTTCCATTTTTGTTGGAGTGACTTGAAAAGGACAGCCACCCTGGTGCCAAAAAGGGCAGAGTGATCCAAAGATGCACCCAAGAGTTTGGCCTTGAAGTCATCCGGAAGGGACTGTAGACGCAGCCAGGAGCATCTCCTCAACATAGAAGCAGATGCAACTGAGCTGGCAGAAGCCTCAGCTGCATCATACGCACACCTGCAAGAGTGTCTATTAACTTGGGAGATGAACACGAGGAAGGAAGACAGGGATGCCTTTGCAGCACAGTCAGTGATATCATTGAGATCTGTGGAGGCTTTGTCTAATGAAGCCAAGGAGTATTTGGCTGTGTGTGACTGGTAATTCGTAGCCCTAACAGCTAGAGTAGCAGAACTGTATATCTTCTTTCTCCGCCTCTCCATGGCCTTGCTGTCTTTATCTGCAGGCAGGACAGTGCTAGCAGGGAGAAGTTTGGTTGCCCTATCCATAGCAATAGAAATAGTAGCTGGGTCTGCTGGAGGGCACTTGAAAAGGAATTTCTCTGCATCAGGTACCCTGTATAATCTATCTGCCCTTTTAGGGGCAGGTGGCTGGGATTCTGGATTCAAGCATGCTGCAGCAAAAACATCCAAGAAGGCAGGCTGGACAGGTGGAATAGGGACCAGGTTAGGAGATTCCATCTGGATCAGGTCACAATCTTTTCTGAGTCTCAGACATGTCTGAGCAGTCCCATTTAAAATGTTCTCTCTCAAGATTGACCGTGTCCCCGAAGGTAAGGTCTTCCACAGGGGAGTTAGGTTCTGCAAAGGCTTCTTCTGGGGAGCCACACCCAAGAGGGGAAGAAATCTGTGAAGACTAGGACAAGGAATCCTCTGAGGAGTCCATTTCCTCCTCTGCATGTTGGCTAGGAGTTCTCTCAGGCAGGACAGGCCTGGGACTGAGAAGAGGTGGAGCAGGAGGAGGAAGGTCTGCAGTAGGCCTAAGGGCCAGGAAGGCACTGTAGAGGCTCTGGTTGAAGACCTGCAAGTCAGGCAAGGCCTCTGGGGTTGGTGAAGTATGCCTTGTCTTTTGCTTTTTCTTCGTAGGCCTAGCCGGTGTTTGGCTGGTGGTAGGCCTGGAAGTCATAGTAGGAGGGGTGGAGGCCTGGTCCAAAGTGCCCATCCCAGTTACTGGTTCCCCCCTTGCATCTGAATCAGGCACCGAGATATCCTCCCCAGAAGTGTCGTTCACTCTGGATTGTGCAACCTCCTGATAGGTACCTGTTCTAACCAAAGTGGCAAACGTCAGTTCCGCAGCCAAGCTGATGACAGCTACAGGCTGAGAATCGGTGGAGTGAGGCGCAGTGGAAGTAGATGGCCGTGTGGGGTTAGCCCTCTTCCTGGGTGGTTCAGATGTGGCATCGGAAGCGGCTTCCATACAGAGAGTGATCTAAGCCACTTGTTTTCAAGGTATAAGTCAGGGGCTTGAAGTCGGCAACAAAGGGCCTTAGGGACGAACTACTTAAAAATGGCACAGTTTTCATAATCGTGATCTCTGCCTAAATAAAAAAAAAAAGACTGGTCATGGGTGCCTTTATGGGGAATCTGGTGACCACAGTTTCACTTGCTCTTACCAGACATTAACAGACTACACTACTACAAAAAAAAGGACTGAAATAAATCCTCAACGGGGTACTTATCTAGATGTGAAACCAATTTGATGTCCATGAGTAGCAGGAACACCTGGTGTATGGCTGGCAGCTGAATAGTTCTGAGACCGGTGTGCACAGACATCACATTTATGGCCCATGTAGTACCTGCCAACACATCAGACTTTTGATGCACCATAAGGGACTGGAAAAGCTTTGGAAACCTGGCTAGACAAGCTGATTGGAAGAAGGGTAAACCCACAAGTGAATACTGTAACACTGGAATAGAAGGACATCTACACTTGGGAGTGTCTGCTTACTTGAGAAGCTGTTGAAAGCAGATTCATCAGTTGAGTCTTGGTAGGCGAGTCAGTAAGATCAGACACCAAAGAGGAGGCCTTGGCTAAAGTGTCTAGCACAAATCTTGCTGAGTCTGATAATTTAATGCCCTTGTATATGGAGAGGGTAGAAGATACATAAATCTACTCTGTCTGTAGGGAACAGAGAAGTAGAAGGTAGCAGCCTGGATAATTTGTCTGCAGAAACTGCTACAACTGCAGGGTCTTGCTGGAGGGTTTCTGAAGAGAAACTGAGATTGAGGGGGAACTTTATAAAACCTATCAGGTCTCTTGGAAGCTGGGGGTTGAGACTCAGGAGCCTGGGAGGCTGCCTAGAAGGCATGCAGAAAGGCTGGTTGCACAGAAGAGACAGCATAGGGGGGAGGCTGGTCCATTTGCAACAGTTCAAAATACCTTCTTTTAGTGTCAGAAATTTCTGAAACATCCCATTAGAAATGTTCTCATTAAATTGATAGTGTCCCCAACAGATAGTTCTTCACCAGGGGAATCAGCTGCCAAGGAATCCTCCTCTTGGGTAACAAAAGCCTTAGAAGATTCAATTTGAGATGAAGAAAGGGATTCATCAGATGAGGTTGTCCTCTTCAGATTCAACCAAACGGGCCAGAGACAGGAGGTTGAGGTTGTTGAAAAGCCTGAAAGGCCTTGAACAAATTTTGGGAGCAAACTTCCCAGTCAGTAGAACTTGGAGTAGCAGATTGCTTAAGCTTCTGTTTTCTCTTAAGAGGGCCTGGAGATTTAGCAGGCCACATGGCAGACATCAGAGTGGTAGGAAGGGGAGCAGACGGCCTATCAGAATCAGGTAGCCATGGTTCCCCTCTTGCCATTAGGCCCAGATGGCTCACAAACCTCAGCAGATGTACAGAGCATTTCCGCCGAACCGGCATCCAATAAGGTTGCCGGCTCGGAAGGTAAATCTGAGATTGAGGAGTCTCTAGGCTCTCACTCTCCTCAAGCTACTCGGCGGATGTCTGAGGCAGAAAGCATTTCAGGCCTAGCTCTCTTGGCCTTTTTAGGTGGCTCATCTAATGGACCTCCTGCACCCTCCATACCCAAGGCCAGGTATCAGAGCCTCTGATTTTCTAAATATATTTTCAAGGAAGCTAAATGACTGCTAAGGGTCTTAGGGACAAATGATTGGCAAATAACAGATCTTACAATCGTGCTCTTCCCCTAAGCAAAAAAACACACTGATCATGAGTGTCCTTGTGTGGAATGTCTTCCACAAGCACACTTTCCTTTCCTAGAAGTCATGAAAATTTGGAATACAGTAGAATGCTAACAATAAGTTAAGAATAAATCAACTTATCTAAGCGGGCAGTCGAATGATAATGAACATATGGTGAACACCTCTAGCTGGTGATCGGACGTCTGACGATCACTGCGGCAGGAAAGTTCTGGGTTGGATACGTGCAGACATCTCATTTATAGCAGATGTCAGTTTATGGCACTAGCATGCTACGTCGCACGCACCCGTAACTGAAGACATTGGTATACTGGCTGGATGTACAGGGCTGCAGGCAGACATATCCCTACTGTAATGAATACTGCAACATGAGAATAGGACATCAAATCTTTGTAAGATTGCATCTTTACTAATACAGGTCTTGGCTGCTTTCTCATGGCCATACAGCCTACACACCGTGTGCCCTTTCAATTAACAAATGCTGCTGTGGAATGAAGGTCCACTTGGTTATTTGTGATTTCATAAAATGAATGCAGTTTGTTCATTCCAATTTCGCTGGTGCAGCAAAAAATCTCATTTTCCCTGCCTGCTCTGTCCTGTAACATTTTTTTGAAAAAGCTCTTGTTGAACAGTCTTGTACTTAGCCCGCCTTTTTGTTTCAATCTCTGAGATTTTGCAGTTCTCAGTTAATCTGAATAGCTGTTTAAAGCTTCTTCTTTCCAATATTTTGTTTAATTAGCTCTGAACATTTGAATTATTTTTGCTCTGGATAACTGGAAGCATCTCTTGTACAAAAGCTGGTGCTTTAACAGCTTTTTACTGAACAGCTACAGGATTCTTCCCAGTCAGTGTTCACTTCACCTTTTCTAGCTGATTTAAGTTTCCTCTTTGCTGGCATCCAGGCAGTGTACTTGCTAGTTTCTTCACACAGAGAGCTGAAATTAAGCTACGGATCAGTCTGCAACCATCTGGTAAGTATAACTGAACCCAAATAATTGACAGGAAACAGAGTTTTTCACATAAATCGATATTTGCATGGCTTTTCTCAGAGAACCATCAGCCAAAATACTTCCTAAGTAAAGGTCACAGTGACAACCACTAAAAATATCTATTAAAATTTGTAACATTTTTTTTAGATGGAAAAAAAGCCTTTCCTTTTGAAAAAAAAATAGTGGGAGGTAACCCCCAATGGGGAACATCTACCCAGCCTTGGTGAGGTGCTCTAGCTGACCAATTAGCCGAAGCCTACAAAGGAATGCAATCTTAACTGGCAAGAAAGGTGTAACATTTTGGCAACCTAGCTGATGATTTTACTCTTGCTTCCCTTATGGAGGACAGATGCTAGGGTGTGTGGAAACTGCCCTGAAGCTTTAGAAGCTGGCAGGATGATCCAATCCTTGGAAGGCTGTTCCAGATAGCTTACTACTACAGCAATGATTTGGGCTCTCATCACCAGGGTAGCTGGTGTGTATGTGGCTTCTTCCTCAAAGTGGTAAAGAACTCTACTACAGTTTGGGAGACTGTTCTTGGAACAGCAGCCCTTGGATGCCTTGATACCTGAAAATACCACTTCTGGATCAGCAACTGGGTTCTTGTACAGGTGCTTGTCAGATTCACTCTAGCCAAATGATCAGGTTTTCTGAAGCAGGTGGCTGGGAGTCCAGCTGCAGGGATGTGTCAGGGACTGCATTATAAAGAGTTATGTACTTACCATAACTTGGCATCTGTGTTATCTTGTCATCATTCATCACCATAGGGTCTAGGATCTGATCTGGGAACATTCAGACAGATCCAAGGCTCTAGCTCCTCCCTCTCCCATGATGCCTTGCTGCCATCTAATCCCTAGATCGAGTTTGCTAACATAATCCTAAAGGCTATTCTTATAAAGGTGGAAGGAAACCACTCCAACTTCCTTCAAGATCAAAACAAGGTAGGGGAGGTTGGCAGGTGGGAAATGTGATTTATGATGACAGGTAAACACAGATGCCAAGTTATGATAAGTACATAACTATCTGATGTTACCCATGTTCATCATTCATCACCATAGAGTCAGAGTCCCCAGCCACCATTTATCCTGGGAGGCTTCAAGGAAGGACATGCACTGTGGAGCCAAAAGAAGCCCAGAAATTAAATCCAGCTTGTAATGAGGTATAAAGGTGTGAGGATTATACAGAGTGGGAGCAGCACAAATATCATTAGAAAGCCTTGCTACAAAGGCCGAAGTCATCGCTACAGACCTAGTAGAATGAGCCCTGACATTTTCTGGAACCTCAGGGTGGTTAAGTTCATAGACCATAGAGATGCAGCTAGATATTCATTTAGAAATCATGACCTTAGAAACTGGAAGGCCACATCTGTTGGTGGCAAAAGCTGTCCTGACTTACACAAACCTTTAGTCCTATGCAAGTAGAACCATAGTTGTCTGTGAACATCTAGGGTATATAGGATATGCTTCCCTCTCTTGGAATAGTTGGGAAAAAATACTGGAAGCTGAATACATTGATTTAGAGAGGACTCAGAAATGATCTTGGGCAAGGAGGGTTTAATTCTAAGAGAGACTCTGCCTTGTGAAAAATCAAGTAAGGAGGAGTAATGGTGACAGCTTGCAGTTCTGAGACCCTCTTGGCTGAAGTGATAGCCACCAAAAAGGCCGATTTCAATGACAGAAACTTGAGATCGCAGGAACTAGCAGGCTCAAAAGGGACACCTAGTTAGACAATGCATTAAGTACAGTTGTGTACACTTACCATAAATGTAGATGTTAGAGTGTATTCACTGTTGCAGTCATCACATTTGTTTTGGGGGTTATCCATGCCAGGGTGAACCTTGGCTGGCCTGAATATCAGAGACATAGTATTTCTGCGTTGGTTGCTGTTGCTTGAGGTCTGACGTCAGGTCATCAGTGGTATAAAGGAAGGCATTCAGTGCCATTACATCAGTTTTTCTTGCCCTAACCTGTCAGGAGTCCCCAAAGTAGGAGGCCAGGCTCTGGTGGTAGAACCCCACCAGTGAAAAATAAATACTAATATGCCCCTTGTAAGGAAAGGAGAACAAGGAAAAAAAGGAAGAGAAAGGGGGTGGAGTGAGGGAAAATTACAGTTGTGTACACTTACCATAAATGTAGATGTTAGAGTGTATTCACTGTTGCAGTCATCACATTTGGGTTATCTGCTTGCAGTAGCTCTCAGTCGGCCTGATTAACAAAGTCTTGAGTCCTGCGTCGGTTACTGTCTCATCTTCCATGACCGTCAGGTAGTCAGGGATATAAAGCATGCAGCCGACGCCCTTACATCAGTTTTTCTTGCCCCAGATGTCAGGTGCCCCCATAATGGGAAGCAATTTATATATATATATATATATATATATATATATATATATATATAAAGTGACACCTCCAACAAAAAAGCAAATACACCAAAAAGCTTTAAACATAGTAAGCAAGAATAGAGGTATAGCGAATAGAAGTCAGGGGGTTGGAGGGAGGGTAACTAGGACTGCAACAGTGAATACACTCGAACATCTACATTTATGGTAAGTGTACACAACTGTACTATGTTCTTCATGTTTCACTGTTTCAAGTCATCACATTGGGGTAGATTCCCAAAGATAGGATGGGAGGAGGAAATTAGATAGCATTGCAACCAGCTATAAGGCCCTTCAAGACTGCAGTGGCAAAGCCAGCTCTGGATTTAGAGAAAATTGGCAAATGGTAATGCTTAGTGAAGGTATGTACAGAACTCGTTAGCAGCTTCTAGGATGTCCCTGGTACAGACACCTCTGAGAAAGTCTGTAGAGGTAGATGCAGCCCTGGTTGAATGTGGTCTTATCCCCTGTGGGATAGGTTTTCCATGGTGCGTATAGCAGAAATGAATGCAATGGCTTATCCATTTAGAAATGGTTTGCTTTGAAATGGCCTTCCCCTCTGCCCATGCAGCACATGCCACCAGCAGCTGTTCAGATTTGCTGAGAGGTTTAGTCCTGTCCAAGTAAAATCTAAGTTGTCTGTGCACATCTAAGGAATGCAGTATACGTTCCCCTTTGTTCTGTGGATTAGAAAAGAAGGCTGGCAAATGAATGGACTGATTAAGAGCCACACTGGATACTACCTTGGGCATGAAGGAGGGATTGGTCCTGAGGGACACCCTGTCCACATGAAAGATGATGAAAGGCTCCACTGCCATAATGGCCTGTAATTCAGACACCCTTCTTGCTGAAGTGATGGCTAAAAGGAAGGCTATTTTCCAAGAAAGGAATTTCAACTCTGGATTTGCAGCTGGTCAAAAGGAGGTAGAGTGAGTTTTTCCAATACAAAGTTAAGGTCCCAGGCTGGAGTTGGGGCTCTCCTGGGTGGATTTAAGTTTTTGACCCCTCTGAGGAACTGCTTGAGCAGTGGATGAGAAAAGTGGGGTGGTTCTGTGTTGTAATGAGCTGAAATGGCTGAGGCATGCATTTTGATGGAGGAAAAGCCCTTGTGAAGTATCTCAGTGAAGTATAGAAGAATCTGAGGTAAACTGGGTGCTGCTGTGCCCATCCCGAGTTTGCCTCCAGGAACAGAATCTTTTCCATTTTTCAGCATAAGATTTTCTAGTACTAGGCCTCCTTGCCTCCAGAATGACATTCAACACTTTGTTTACTGAGGGATGGTAATGGAGAGATCAGGTAATTAGCCAGGCTGCCAGGTTCAGGGTTTGAAGCTGAGGCTGCAGAATCTGGCCCTCCTGCTGGGACAGCAGGGTAGGGGTCTGAGGCAGGTGCCAGCAGTGACACTGCACAAGAAGGTGTACCAGTGTTGGCGTGACCAGTCTGGTGCAATCAGTATTGTCCTTGGTTTGTCCTGTTTGATCTTTAGTAGTAGCTTGGAGAGGAGAGGCAGAAGAGGAAAGGCATAAACTGATAGATTTTTCCAGGTGAAGGACAGGGAATCCACTTTCCAAGCTTGTTTGTGGGGAGTCCTTGTGCAGAATTTGTCCAATTGGTAGTTCTGGGGGGAGGCAAACAGGTCCATCTTTGGGCTCCCCCATTTGTTTATCGACATGTTGAATGTCTTTGGTTCCAGTTTCCACTCGTGCGGGTCCATGATATTTCTGCTTAGTTCGTCTGCCAGTGTATTTAGCCTTCCTGGCAGGAATTGAGCCTGTAGGTGCACTTGGTAGCTCAATGCTGTGTTCCACAGAGCCATGGCTAGTCTGCAGAGAGGGTATGAGTGGGTTTCCCCCTGCTTCTTTATGTACCACATAACAGTGGTGTTGTCCATCTTTACCATTAATTGTCCTGGAAGAATGTGGTCCTTGAAGGCTGTCAGACCATTCTGTACAGCTAACATTTCTTTTTAATTGATATGCAGGTGCATTTGACTTGGGTTCCATTTGCCCTGAATGCACTTTCCTGCCAAGTGAGCCCCCCATGCATAGTCTGACGCGTCTGTTAGGGTTTTGGTGGCAGGGGGTAGAGTGAATGGCAGTCCCTTGTTTTGGTGGCAGGCCTCTGGCCACCAAAGGAACTCTATCTGTAGGCAAGGTACGATAGGAATCATTGCTTCTAGAGTCTGAGAATGTTGATACCCATAGGCTTTTTAGATACCATTGTAGTTTCCTCATATGCAATCTTGCATATGGAATTAGAAAAATGCAGGAAGCCACGAACCCCAAGGCTTGCAGTATTTGTCTTGCAGGGTCTTTGTGGCCATTAGTTTGAAGTAGGCTGTCAAATGAACTTGTTTCTCTGGCGTGAGGAAAGCCATCTGGGAAGTGGTGTTCAAGCTTGCTCCCAGGAATACAATTTGTTGGCAGGGTATAAGATGTGATTTCTTTTCATTTATGGTGTACCCTAGAGAATTAGCACTTTTTGTACAAATGCCAGATGAGTCAATAGTATGTCCTGGCTTTCTGCCTGAATTAGACAATGGTCCAGGTATGGGTATATTTGAATATTTCTTTGCCTGCAAAATGCAATGACTAGAACTAGGCACTTTGTGAATACCCTAGGTGCAGTAGATAAGCCAAAGGGCAGTGCAGAGAACTGATAGTGCATGAAGCCTGATTTGAAGCGTACGTATCTTCTGCAAGATTCCCTGACTGGAATGTGCAAGTAGGCTTCCTTTAAGTCCAGTGTTGCCAACCAGGCATCCTTGGCTAACATAGGAAGCAACTGGTGAAGAGTTAACATCTTGAATTTTGGGATCACCAAAAAAGTGTTTAGGATAGAGAGGTCCAGAATAGGACGCCAGGAGTTATCTTTTCTGGGCACCATGAAAAGTCTTGAGTAAAAACCTTGTCCTCTTTCCTCTTTCTGAGACAGTTTGAATAGACCTTATACTTGAGAGAGAACTTGCTTTTGAGTCTCTGCCCACAGATTTGGGGTTAGATCTGGCCAACCGTTTGGGGTTGGGTGAAGTGTGGAAGTGGAATCTGTATCCTTGGGAGACTACATTTAAAACCCATTTGTCCTGGGTAATGAGTTCCCAGTTTTTTTGCCAGCAGAGCAATCTTTCCCCCTAAAGGAGCAGTCAGTTGAGAAGGGCTTGGAAGTTTTAAAGTCGTCATTGAGACAGTTTACCATAGGGGGGAGTCTTACTACTCCCATCTTTGGAAGTGGGAGCCCCCCCCACGGCTTAGTCCTGTGCGTACCTTGGGACTGAAGCCTGGGTGTTCTGCTGCTTCTAGGTTTGGACTGAGGGCTTGGAAGAGGCAGGAAAGGACCAGTTCTTAGATGGCCAATGTCTACTAAATCTTGGAGGCTGTACTTGCAGGAAATCTTTAACAGTTTGCATAGATTTAGCTTTTTCCTCCATTTTTTTAAGTACTACTTCTGCTTTGTTGCCAAACAGGCAGCCCTGGTTTAAGGGAGCATCCAGCAATTTAGCTTTAACATGATCTGGTAAAGATTGCTCCTTAAGCCAAGCATGGCTTCTAAGTACAGACCCAGTGACAGCAGCCATGCAAGATGCCTCTAGTGAATCAAAACCACATTGCAAAGTATGTTTTCCAACTTGTTTAGCAGAATACATTAAATCCTGTCAACCTTTATTTTCAGCACAGTCAGGAATCAACATAATTTTCTCTTTAAGCAATCCAATAATATGCTGCTGATACTTTAACATACGAAACTGGCAGTTTAAGGCCCTAATGGCTAAGGTTGCAGAAGTGTATACCTTCTTACCCCATCTATCCAGCGCCCTGGAATCTCTATCAGAGGGGGTAGGAGTTTTGGCAGTAGTAGCCGCCTTAACGTCCTTGGGTCACTGTGAAATGGTCTCAGGATGCGTAGTAGGATTTTTAGAGGAACTTGAGAGAGTCAGGAACCCTTTCTGGGAGCAGGAGGTAAGGAGTCAGGGGCCAAGCTAGATTCAAAAAGGCATCAAGTGTCCAGTACAGGGGGGATAGCTAAAGGCCTGTGTTGCTGAAGCACCTACCAAGGGGAGAAAGGAGCCACTTTTGAGATTTTAAGTATTTTCTTCTGCCTTTTTGTTAATTACTGCTTTGCCGCCTACTTTTTGGCGTTTTCCAGCTTGCTAAAGTTTATATCTGTATTAGAAACAGTATTTAGAACACATCTAGAGCCGGTTTACTGCATTTCCTGTGTTGCACTTAATTTAAAATCGTTTTTTTCTCTTAAAACTGCATTTTACCTGACTTTGGCCTAGCACTCAAGTGTGGGGTCATTTATTGCACTGTTGTGATTATTTTGCTACTTGTTTATCTCTGCTATCTTTAAACTAAAACAAAAAAGAAAAAAACTAAAAAAATCTTGCTTTTTTCCCCACTTTCTGAAATTTAAGAAAGTTCAATTGCAGATCTGCTGTTCTGAACTGTTTGTAAACTTCTTGGAGGCCAGTGCTTGCTTGGACTAAAGGGAAGTCTCTGTGTTCACCAGTGGCAGTGGTTAACACTGAACAGCCTGCCTGTCCCTGTAGGAGTGGTTACTGCCTAGAAGCTGTAGTTTTATTGGCCATTTTGGGTCAATTCTAAACTCTTTGATCTCTATCTCTTAAAACCCTGCAACCCTCTTTTAGCGTGGTCTTGCGCACAGAGCAGCGTCGGGCAGTGCCGCTTAAACTATTCCCAGCTCCACAAAGTCTACTCTTCACTTTTTCCCTTAGAACTGCTCTAAATCTCAAATTAAGCACTCTATTCTCATTCTAAAGCCCTGCACTTGGTCGTGTAAGTAATCTCATAGGTAAACACAAACTAAAGCTCTACATCCTCTTATACTCCTTCAAAGCACTTGCTCCCTATTGGTTCTTTCTGATCAGTTAATAAGTAGTTCTCTACATTATTCAGGCATGTCCAAAGGTCAGTTTCAAGTTTACTCTCCAGTCCAGCTGGTGAATCTGGGAATCTTGAGGCAATGTTACAACTGCCTTATGTATACAGACCACCCTCTCCTCTTCCCTACAAGCTCAAATATATGTGAGAGATGCAACTATATAGCCAAACTGGAGGCTAAGCTCTCTCAACCCAGTACTGGCACAGCCTGTCAGGAGGAGAAGGTAACTACACACACCACAAATCCAGTCTCACATAGAACTATCGCATCAGCAAACCAAACACAAACACACAAAAACATACTCGGAGGCTCTAAATAAAAATCTGCCTAAGCAGCAGAGACCTCCAAAGCAGACATCCAAGCAACACCTACCACAAAACAATATCCACGTAGCACATAGCTCACAAAGTCAGTGTGCCATACAGTCACAGCCCTTAAGGCTAAACAACACACCTAATACACTTGTAATAGGTGACTCTACTGTCAGTCACACTGATGTCCCACTTACCAGGCTGAACATGGAGAAGGTCACTGTAAGCTGCCTGTCGGGTGCCAGGATCCGCCACATAATACAAGCACTTGGGTCACTCCAAAGCAAGTACAAGTATGACTACGTCATTGTCCATGCTGGTGTGAATGACCTGAGATGTACCTCCCTGGACTACATGAAAAAAGACATACAGGAGCTCTTTGATCATGTAGCCTAGGCCAGTATGATCCTGACCTTAAGTAGCATCTTACCCTCACCAAGAATGATGCCACAGTATGAAGACAAAATGATCAATTTTAACAACTGGCTAAAGTATTGGCATCATTCAAAGGGGATCCAGTGTCTGTCAGCCTGGGATGACATGCTCGACAAGCCACATTGCTTCGCTAGGGACGGCTTGCACCTGTCACTCCTGGGTTTTCGAATACTGGCTAAGGGCTCTTGCCTCCCCCATAGTGCCTTTTTTAGGCAAGGCTCAAAGGACAAACCCACCCCCATAGACAACACAAACAAAAAAAAACTAAGGGTAATGCTGCTCAACACCAGAAGTCTAAACCTCAAGATGCACGCACTCAAGACTCTCCTCAGTATGGAGGATATCGATATCTGTGCAACAGAAACCTGGTTCAAGGCTCCCGAGAGCACCCCAGCACTACCAGGCTATACTTCATACCATGCCTTCCGGCCCCAAAACTCAGACCGAACCACAAAAGGAGGGGGAGTATCCATATTTATCAAAGATACCCACACCTCCAGGCTAGTGGCACTGCACTAAGCTTCGGAGACCATCCATGTGCAACTAACAGTGGGCAAAACTGCCTTTCAGTTTGTAGCCTGCTACAGACCACCCTCGGCTTTCCTGAACACTGGAGAATATGAAGGCCTCTCCAAACACTATTATATTGGGTGACTTCAACTACCCAAACATCGATTGGGAAAACTACTCAAGCCCAAACACCCTAGCCCAACAGTTCCTAGAATTTATAAACTCAAATGCTATGGAACAACTGGTCACCACTCCCACAAGAGGGGAAAACATACTGGATCTGGTCATCACCAACATGGGGTCTCTGTTCCACACCAGAGGTATACCCCTCATTGGTAAGATCAGACCATAAACAAATCTCACTGAACATCCATATTCCATCCCCACCCCTAGCCAAGGAAACCACGGTGAAGAACTTCTCAAAAGCAAACTTCACACTTCTCAAAACTGAGGTGGAATCCTTCAAAGCCCCCTGGCCAGTAGACAATACGGCCCAAAATGCAGAATCCTTTACAAAAGCATTCTATGGACACCTACAGGAATGCATGGAGCATGCTATCCCAAATAAAACCAAGACTCACTCCTCCAAAGGCAGGAGACCTGTCTGGTGGACCCCGGCCATAAATAAGCTATACAACAGAAGGAGAAATCTACTACATGACAGAGCAAAACCCCAAAAAGGGAAGGCGTCCCTGATCAGTACTAGCAAGAAACTACGATCCCTCATAAAATCTTCTAAGGCCAGCTTTGAAATAAAAATTGCACAAGACACTAAAGATCATCACAAGGCCTTCTTTAGTTATGTCAGAAACCTAGGAGGCAACTCCCAGATATGCTCTGAGTTGGTGTAAAATGACAAACATTCACTGAACCCACAGACATTGCCAACATCCTGGCAGAAAGGTTCAGTACAAACTCGCTCCCCCCCCAAAAGAGCAAATGTCTATCCCAAATGAGTGTAGCCTTCCTGAGATCACAGATGCACAGGTGAGAGCTGCCCTCTCCAAAGCTAAAAACACAGCATCAATGGGACCAGACAGTGTCCCAGGCTGCATCTTACATGAGCTCCAAGAAGAACTAAACCCTCATATAAAGTCACTGTTCAATCTCAGCCTTACTACAGGATATGTTCCCAAGGAATGGCGCACAGCATTAGTGGTCCCACTCCACAAAGGTGGTGCTACAACAGACCCCGGAAACTATCGCCCTATAAGCCTGACTAGCCTGGTCTGCAAAGCTATGGAACGTATCATCATGGAAATCATAAACAAAGACACTGGGAACCTCCAGACACTGGATCCTACCCAATTCGGCTTCGTTAAGGGCAGATCTTGCCTCTTGAACCTGGTCGACTTCTTTGAAACAGTTACCAAAGCCATAGATGAAGGGAAGGTAAGTCCACACAGCCTACCTGGACCTCGCAAAGGCCTTTGACACAATACCCCACTCAGACATCATAAATAAGCTCACCAGCTTAAATATCAACCCCTATGTCACAAGATGGCTTGCAAACTGGCTCAGGGATAGAACCCACATGGTCAGAATAACAGGTGCCATGTCAGACTCTAAACCAGTTACAAGTGGTGTTCCACAAGGCTCAGTCCTGGGACCTCTCTTGTTCAGTACATATTTCTCCGAGGTACAGGCTAACACGGGTGGACTATGGCTGACGAAGTTCACAGATGACTGCAAACTGAGTGCTATAATCGACTCTCCGACTGACACAAGCATCCTCCAAAAGTGTCTCACAGAGAAGGATAACTGGTGCCAGAGCCATGGCCTAAAGCTAAATGCCAAAAAGTGCATAGTCATCTCCTTTGGAAAAATCAAAGCGCTCACAAATTACCACATAGGTGGTAATCCATTAAGTACGGAAGTAATTAGGGACTTGGGGACCCAAGTAGACAGCAATCTCTCCTTTGACAATCACGTTGCCAAAGTGGTTAGAAAGACTTTCTATATAGCCGAACTTATCATGAATGGGTTCACATCTAGATCAAGAGAGGTCATTGTGCCCCTCTACTCATCACTTATCAGGCCCATAATTGCGTACAATGCCCAGTTTGGGATGTACCTTACCAGGCACCTTCAGCAACTGGAAAGACCCCAAAAGTATCTCACCAAGAGGATCAAGGGGCTCAAACAGATGCCCTATGCAGTTCGGCTAAAGAAACTCCAACTCTACTCAGTTGAGTACCGCCTACTCAGAGGCGATCTGTGTCTGATGTATAAAGCCATGTCCAACCCAGAATTAATAGACATGCTTCACCTCAGGAAATCTAAATCCCTTAGAGCTACACGCTCCAGGGTCCTGAACCTCAGCACAAAAATAAATAGGACATGCTGGAGGGACAGATTCATATCCCAGAGGATCCCCTCACTCTGGAACAAAATCCCAATCCATGTCAGGCAGAGCCCCTCACTGACCCTCTTCAAGAGAATCTTGACAAATGGATGGGAGATCGTAAGTTTACCCCTGGGATCTCTTCTGTGTCGCTGCTTGACAGAGGTACAGTAAACAAACCCTAAAAGGGTACCTTCTGTGACCTACTATACAGAGGCACAGTCAACTAATCTAAAAGGGTGGCAAAAGCCAAACATACTCTAGCTAGGCTTGTAAATGCCCTAGGGCAGATAGCCTAGTATCAACCTATGAACCTATGAGCAAGAAATCCCTAAGCCTCTTTTTAGAATCAGAGTAATTGTGGCTTTCCCAGCGAAAATGCTCCCTAAGAGTATGCAAAGTTTCACCGAAAGAGAAATCCTCTGGAGGGGAAGCAGAGGGAAGAGTCCTCTGCATCAGAATCCTCATAGGTAGATAAGGGTAAATCGTAGTCATCAGAGGAAACAGAAATTTCAGAATCCTGATCAGAAGAATCATAAGCAAATTCAGTCCTAGGTCTCTGGGGGGGGGGGGAGGTTGGCTTCCCCTGATTAAAGTAATAAGGTCTTCCACCATTCTTATTTGTTTTTTAGACAGAGGTCTGACCATGTGGTCTGGACGTCAGTTTTCTAGGCAGGGATAGAGTTTTAGGCCTTGAAGAAGATGGCATCAGTTTAATATGTAAGTCAGTAGGCCTGAATACATCCTCAGAAGCCGGTGCCTGCACAGCAGCTCTGGACCCATCCAAGGTAGAGACATCTGCAGGTCCCACAGTTGAAGCATCTCATGGACTACCGGACTCCGAATGGGTCTCAGAGGCTTGAGAATCTGAAGTAGCGGGTATCAGGGGCTGCAAAAGCACCTCACTACAGGTGAACTGGTGACTAGCATAGGAGAAGCGTCATCGGCAGCTTTGGACCTAGGCGGTCTTGTCTCTGCCTTTATCTTTGCGTTTTTTCAAAATGTCGGTAGTCAGGTGGCTTACCGAAGCCATATCTGGGTAATTGAACAGAGTACCAAAATATTTAGAAGCGTAAATATACTGACGATGAATAGTTCATTGTTTAAATAAGACAAAACCGACAGCGAGGTACGTCGTGGTCAGGGCCTAGGCAAGGAATACAGTACGAATGAAAATTTTTGAGGTATTTGCTTTCCACAAGAAATACAAATATTCAATTATTGACTTTTACTGACATCACTTTAGAGCAGGAAAAAGTTTCCCCAACGAGGTACTTGGCATTAGTTGAAAACTTCGGTTCTGAAACTCGAAAATGAAAATTTCAGGAGGTGGCCAACCGGCGCTTGCAAACTGCTTCTGCTTCAGGCACTGCACAGCAAGAAAGACTGATGTAATGGCATCGGCTGCATACTTTATACCCCCGACTACCTGACGTCATGCAAGATGAGACAGCAACCGACAAAGGACCAAAGACTTTGTTAATCAGGCTGACTGATGGCTACTGCAAGCAGATAACCCAAATGTGATGACTGCAACAGTGAAACACGAAGAAAATCCAGGACTGCAACAGTGAATACACTTGAACATCTACATTTATGGTAAGTGTACACAACTGTACTATGTTCTTCGTGTTTCACTGTTGCAGTCATCACATTTAAGTAGCTTCCCAAAGCTGAGGAAATGGGTGGAGGCAGTCCAGGAAGCTAGGGGCTGGCTAGCATGCCCTGCAAGACTGCAAAGGCAAACCCTGTCCTGGATTTGGAGAAGAGAGGCAGGTGGTAATGCTTGGCAAAAGTATGAACAGCTGCCCAGGTGGTAGCCTCCAGGATGTTCCTGGTGGGGACTCCTCTGAGGAAAGCTGCAGAGGTGGAAGCTGCTCTGGTGGAGTGTGTCCTGACCCCCTTGGGGGGAGGTTTGCCATGCTGTTTGCAGCAGAAATAGATGCAGTGTGCTATCCATTTGGAAATGGTTTGCTTGGAGATGGCTTTGCCTTCTGCCCCTGAAGCAAAGCTAACCAGCAACTGATCAGACTTTCTGAAGGGTTTGGTCCTGTCCTGATAGTAACTGAGCTGTCTGTGCACATATAGAGTGCAGAATCCTTTCCCCCTTGTTTTGGGGGTTAGGAAAGAAGGTGGGTAAATGGATGGATTGGTTGAAAGCCACACTGGACACCACTTTAGGCATGAAGGATGGGTTACATTCTGAGGGATACCCTGTCCGCATGGAAGATGATGAAGGGCTCCACAGCCATGAGTGCTTGCAGCTCACAGACTCTAGCTGAAGTGATGGCGAGGAGGAAGGCCGTTTTCCAGGAGAAAAATTTTAACCCTGTAGAAGAATCTGGTTCGAAAGGGGGGGTGAGCTTTTCCAAGACAAAGTAAAGGTCCCAAGCTGGTGTTGGTGCCCTTCTGGGGGGCCTCAGGTTGCTAGCCCCTCTGAGGAACTGTTTAATCAGGGGGTGTGAAAAAAGAGGTTGCATGGTGGGAAAATGAGCAGAAATAGCAGAGGCATGAATTTTTATAGTGGAGAGAGAAAGTACAGTTGTGTAAACTTACCATAAATGTAGATGTTCGAGTATATTCACTGTTGCAGTCATTACATTTGGGTTATCGGCTTGCAGGTAGCCCTCAGTCAGCCTGATTAACAAAGTCTTGGGTCCTGCGTTGGTTGCCGTCCCTTCTTCCATGATGTCAGGTCATCAGGGGTATAAAACATGCAGCTGACGCCATTACATCAGTTTTTCTTGCCCCAGATGTCAGGTGGCCCCCTAATGGGAAGCACTTAAACAAACGCACAAAGATATACCTCCAACAAAAAAGCAAATACACCAAAAAGGCTTTTAAGCATAGTAAAGGAAAGTAGAGGTATAGCCAAAAAAAGTTAGTGGGCTGGAGGGAGGGTAACCAGAACTGCAACAGTGAATACACTCGAACATCTACATTTATGGTAAGCGTACACAACTGTACAATGTTCTTCATGTTTTACTGTTGCAGTCATTACATTTGGGTAGACTCCCAAAGCTATGGTTGGGAGGAGGAATTTAGATAGCATTAGGGCCAGCTATAAGGCCCTGCAAGACTGCAGTAGCAAAGCCAGCTCTGGATTTAGAGAAAATTGGCAAATGATAATGCTTGGTGAAAGTATGTACAAAACTGCAGGTAGCAGATTCTAGAATGTCCCTGGTAGGGACACCTCTGAGAAAGGCTGTAGAGATAGATGCAGCCCTGGTGGAGTGACGTCCGATCCTCTGGGGATAGGTTTTCCATGGTGCTTATAGCAGAAATGAATGCAATGGCTTATACATTTAGAAATGGTTTGCTTTGAAATAGCCTTCCCCTCTGCCCCTGCAGCAAATGCCACCAGCAGTTATTCAGATTTCCTTTGAGGTTTAGTCCTGTCCAAGTAAAATCTAAGTTGTCTGTGCACATCTAAGGAATGCAGTATCAGTTCCCCTTTATTCTGTGGATTGGGAAAGAAGGTTGGCAAATGAATGGGCTGATTAAGAGCCACACTGGATACAACCTTGGGCATGAAGCATCGATTGGTTCTGAGGGACACCCTGTCCGCATGAAAGATGATGAAAGGCTCCACTGCCATAAGGGCCTGTAATTCAGATACCCTTCTAGCTGAAGTGATTGCTAAAAGGAAAGCGGTTTTCCAAGAAAGAAATTTTAAGTCTGCAGTAGCAGCTGGCTCGAAAGGAGGTAGAGTGAGTTTCTCCAAGACAAAGTTGAGGTCCCAGGCTGGGGTTGGAGCTCTCCTGGGTGGTCTCAAATTTTTGACCCCTCTGAGGAATTGCTTGAGCAGTGGAGGGGAGGTTCTGTGTTATGAGCTGAAATGGCTGAGGCGTGGATTTTAATGGAGGAAAAAGACAGGCCCATGTGAAGCATCTCAGTCAAGTATTGTAAAATCTGAGGTAAATTGGGCGCTGCTGTGCTCATCCATTGAGATTGGTTCCAGGCACAGAATCTTTTCCATTTTTCAGCATAAGATTTTCTAGTACTAGGCCTCCTTGCCTCTAAAATGACATCCATCACAGGTTTGCTGAAGGATGGTAAAGGACAGATTAAGTAACTAGTCAGGCTGCAAGGTTCAGTTAGAAGCGGAGGATGCAGAATCTGGTTCTCCTGCTGAGACAGCAGGGAATGAGTCTGAGGCAAGTGCCATGGAAATAACCATGACACACTGTGCAGGAGGAGGTACCAGTGTTGGTGTGGCCAGTCTGGAGCAATCAAAATCATCCTTGTTTGTCCTGTTTGATTTTTAATAGTACTTTGGAGAGCAAAGGCAGAGGGGGGGGGGAGGCATAGACTGATAGGTTTTTCCAGCTGAAGGACAGAGGATCCACTTTCCAGGCTTGTTTGTGGGGAGTCCCTATGCAAAATTTGCCCAATTGGTAATTCTTGGGAGAGGCAAACAGGTCTATATCTGGGCTCCCCCATTTGCTTGTCAACATGTTGAAAATCCTTGGTTCCAGTTTCCACTCGTGTGGGTCCATGAGGTTTCTGCTTAGCCCGTTCTGCCAGTGTATTTAATTTTCCTGGCAGGAATTGAGCTTGTAGGTGCACTTGGTAGCTCAAGGCTCTGTTCCACAATGCCATGGCTAGTCTGCAGAGGGGGAAAGAATGTGTACCCCCCTGCTTGTTTATGTACCACGTAACAGTGGTGTTGTCCATCTTTACCATTAGTTGTCCTGGAAGAATGTGGTCCTTGAAGGCTGTCTGAGCATTCTGTACAGCTAACATTTCTTTTTGATCGATATGCAAGTGCATTTGACTTGGGTTCCATTTGCCCTGAATGCACTTCCCTGCCAGGTGAGCCCCCCATGCACAGTCTGATGCATCTGTTGTTAGGGTTTGGACAGCAGGGGGTGGTGTGAAAGGTAGTCCCTTGTTCTGGTGGCAGGCCTCTGGCCACCAAAGAAACCCCTGTTGTAAGCAGGGAATGAGAGGAATCGTTTCCAAACTATGACAATGTTGACTCCATAAACTTTTTAGATACCATTGAAGTTTCCTCATATGCAGTCTTGCATATGGAATTAGTAGAATGCAGGATGCCATGAACCCCAAAGCCTGCAGAATTTGTCTTGTAGATAACTAGGTTTTTGTTGCCATCTGTTTGAAGTATATAGTCAGTTGCCTTTGTTTGTCTGGCGTAAGGTAAGCCATTTGGGCAATTTTAGTCAAGCTTGCACCCAGGAATGTAATTTTTTTGAGGGGGTACCAGTTGTGATTTCTTTCTGTTTATTGTGTACCCTAGGCATGTTAGGAGCCTTTTTACAAACACCAGATGTTGAAGAAGAATGTCCTTGTTTCTGCTTGAATGAGACCGTCGTCCAAGTAAGGATAGATTTGTATGCTTCTTTGTCGGCAAAATGCAATTACTGGTGCCAGGCACTTTGTAAAGACCCTGGGCGCAGTGGATAAGGCAAAGGGTAGTGCAGAGAATTGGTAATGCATAAAACCTGCCTTGAAGCAGAGGCATCTCCGGCACGTATGCCTCAAGTCTAGAGTCACTAACCAAGCGTTCTTGCCCAGCATGGGCAGTAGCTGTTGTAAAGTCAGCATTTTGAATTTTGGGATGTCCAAGAACATGTTCAAAATCGATAAGTCCAGTATTGGACGCCAGGCATAGTCTTTTCTGGGTACTAGGAACAGTCTTGAATAAAACCCTTGTTCTTTTTCCTGTTCTGGTACTGGCTGAATAGCCCCCATACCCATGAGGGACGTAACTTATTTCTGAGCCTCTGCCCATTGATTTTGTGGCAGATCTTGTCAACCGTTTTGAATTGGCAACGTATGGAAATGAAATCTGTACCCCTGGGATACTATGTTTAATATCACACAAGGAATGCTGAGAACAAATCACTTTATGACGCAAAGCTTTCGGGTATGAACCCTTTCTCAATACTAAATACATACATATACACAAAGCAACTGCTTTTATACAGGCCTAGTAGTCATGTGACTGCAGCCAAAGTCACATGACTTATTCAAATGTACAATTTAAAAAATTTAAAGAAACACACTGCAAAAAAGCATTTGTTAAAAAAGAAACTAGACATATACATATATATGATCACATTTCAAAACAATATCTAATAAGAATTGGTTTAATGCTTACTGTACTGTTAAGGCCAGGAGGACTATCAGCTCCCAAACGTACTAACCCTCAAAAGTATGCTATGCTATAAAGATTTTCGTCCTTCTTTGAATTTGTGCTTTGATAGACCCATCTGCCCTACACTTAATTTTGGTACCTATGCATGTCACAACTGCTCCTGTTGCTCAGACTTGATCAGATATGTGGAATCTAATAGTTATGTGCATACGATTACACACCATACATATACATTCTCTGTAAGAGCTACTTGTACTACTACCAATGTGGTGTACATGGCATCATGCTCTGTATGTCCTGCATACTACATTGGTAAGACTACACGTAGACTTATTGGTAAGACTACACGTAGACTTAAGGACAGGATTATTGAACACAAATCAGAAATCAGGAGGAATTATAGTCAGAATGCCTTGTATAAGCATATTGAGACTTGTGGGGACAGGCATACATTTAGATTTAGGGTCATTGATTTGGTGATTCCCTCACTCAGATGTGGTGATATTAATAATTTTCTTGAAACTAAAGAATATCAATGGACAGTACGTTTGGGAGCTGATAGTCCTCCTGGCCTTAACAGTACAGTAAGCATTAAACCAATTCTTATTGGATTACAACGCAAGTTGAAATGATACCTTTATTAACCTGTGCGTATGAGCATGTTTATACATTGATGTTAATAAGTGCATCTGTTGTGTACATGTATGTGTACACCTATGTTTTAATAATTTTAGAGTTTATATTAAACATATAGGTATATATGTATATTTTTATATTTTTATAATTAAGAATATATATGTGCTAGATATTGTTTTGAAATGTGATCATATATATGTATATGTCTAGTTTCTTTTTTAACAAATGCTTTTTTGCAGTGTGTTTCTTTAAAAATTTTTTAAATTGTACATTTGAATAAGTCATGTGACTTTGGCTGCAGTCACATGACTACTAGGCCTGTATAAAAGCAGTTGCTTTGTGTATATGTATGTATTTAGTATTGAGAAAGGGTTCATACCCGAAAGCTTTGCGTCATAAAGTGATTTGTTCTCAGCATTCCTTGTGTGATTTTGGATCTTTTTGCAGTTTGTTTTTATACTATGTTTAATACCCACTTATCCTGGGTAATTAACTGCCAAATTTTTTCCACCCAAGGGGGCTGCCAAAAGATAAGTGCTTGGTGATGGTAGAGGGAAGTCATTGAGACTGCTTACTGTAGGGTTGTGCTTTGTTTCCTCCAGATTTGGAGGTAGAGGCACCCCATTGCTTTGACCTGTAAGAACACCGATTGGTATCTAGAGCCTTTTCAGTGTCTGGATTTGCCTTGTGAGGCTCTGTTGGACACAGGAAAGGACCAATTTTTAGTAGGCCAGTGCCTACTGAATCTGGGTGGCTGCACTTGTAAGAAATCTTTTACAGCTTGCATAGATTTAGCTTTGTCTTCCATTTTCTTTAAAACCTCTTCTGCCTTATTACCAAACAAAGTATCATGCTGTAAAGGTGCATCCAACAATTTAGCCTTAACATTATCAGGCAGATTTTTCTCCTTGAGCCAGGCATGCCTTCTAATCACATATCCAGTAACTGCAGTCCTGCAAGAGGCCTCCAAGGAATCAAAACCACATTGCAAAGTATGCTTTCCAACCTGTTCTGCTGCATGCAGTAATTCTTGTAATTCTTTATTTTCCCCACAATCAGAAATCAACATAATTTTCTGTTTCAATAAGCCCATAAAATGCTGTTGATATTTAAGCATATGGAACCGGCAGTTTAAGGTCCGAATTGCTAAGGGTGCAGACGTATAAACCTTCTTTCCCCATCTATCCAGCACCCTGGAATCTCTATCAGAGGGGGTAGGATTTTTGGCTGTAGAGGCCTTTACACCTTTGGGACCCTGTGAGATAGTTTCAGGATCAGCAGCAGGATTTTTGAATAAAAATTTGTGGGAGTCAGGAACCCTGTAATATCTGTCTGGCTTACTAGGAGCCAGAGGTAGGGAATCAGGAGCCATACTTGATTCCGAAAACACCAACAATGTCTAATACAGGAGGTATAGCCAAAGGCCTATGCTGAGGAAGAAGGAAATCCCTAAGCCTCTTTTTTGATTCAGAGAAATCCTGACTCTCCCAATGAAAATGTTCCCTTAAAGTATGCAAGGTTTCTCCAAAAGAATAATCCTCAGGAGGAGATGCAGATGGGATGGATTCTTCTTCATCTGAATCATCATAGGGTGGTATAGAAAATTCCTGATCAGAAGAGGAATCAAAAGAAATAGAAACCTAATCTGAAGATTTATAATCAGTGTCTTGCCTAGGCCTCTTAGCGGGGGGGGGGGGGGTTGGGAACCCCTGATTAAGGTAATTAAGTCCTCAACCATTTTGATCATCAGTTTTTTAGGCATAGGGGGCCTGAGCACGTGGCTCATGCGTCGGTTTTTTAGACTAAGAAGTTGTTTTTGAAGCTGGCGTCGGTTTTATATAGGAATGTTGAGGCCTGAAAACACACTCAGAAGCCGGTGCCTGCTCAGCGGCTCCGGACCCATCCGAGGGAGAGACATCCGCAGGTACAATACTCTGAGAATCCCACGGCATACCGGACTCCGCATGGGTCTTGGTAGAGGCCTGCGACTCAAAAGTAGCGGGTATCAGGGGCTGCAAAAGCACCTCAGAGTACCGGCGACTGGCTCAGGAGAAGCTTTGTTGTCTGTTTTGGACCTTGACGGTCTGTCTTTTTCTTTGTTTTTTTTGAACTCAGATAGTCTGATTGCTATCAGGCATTTCAAGGTAATTAAATCTGGATCCAAAATATTCTGAAGCAAAATTATACAGACGCTTAAGAGTGCGTTGGTTAAATCTAGCACAAAACCGATAGTAAGGCACGTTATGATGTGGGCCTAGGCAAGGTATACAGTACAAATGAAAACCCTTATGAGGTATTTGCTTCCCACAAGTAATGCAATTATTAACTTTTACTGACATAGATAAGGAGCAAGAAAAAGTTTCCCCAACGGGGTACTTAGCTTTAATTGAAGACTTCGGTTCTGAAACTCGAATGCGAAAATTTCAGGAGTTGGCCGACTGGCACTTGCAAACTGCTTCTGCTTCGGGCACTACGTGGCAAGAAAGACTGAATAAAATGGCGTCGGCTGCATGTTTTATACCCCTGACGACCTGACGTCATGGAAGAGGAGACAGCAACCGATGCAGGACCCAAGACTTTGATATTCAGGCCGACTGAGGGCAACCTGCCAGCAGATTACCCAAATGTAATCACTGCAACAGTGAAACATGAAGAACATTGGTCCTTGGTTTTTCCTCCCTTATGTTGAGCAGTACCCTGGTAATGAGAGGTAGGGGAGGAAAGGCATAGACCAAGAGGTTTACCCAGGGGAAAGACAGGGCATCCACTTTCCAAGCCATACAGTGATGGTCCCTGGTGTAGAATTTGCTGGGATGATGGTTGGTGTAAGAGGCAAAGAGGTCAACCTCCAGGGTTCCCCATTTCTGAATTAGGAAGAAGGTTTTTCTGTTGAGCTGCCACTCATGGGGGTCCAAGAGCTTTCTGCTTAATTGGTCTGCCAGGGAGTTGAGAGAGCCTGGCAGGTATTGTGCCAACAGGTGCATTTGCATGGAAGAATCTGTGAACCAAAGGGTCATGCCCAGCCTGCAAAGCGGGTAGGAGTGAGTCCCTCCCAGCTTGTTGATATACCACATCACAGTAGTGTTGTCTGTTTTGATCAGGAGAACCCCTGGAGAGAGAAGGGGTTTGAAAGCTATCAAGGCCTGCTGCACAGCCATCATCTGTTTTTGATTGATGTGCAGAAGTTGCTGGGGGTTCCAATGGCCCTGTATGCGCCTGCCGTTCAGGTGTGCACCCCAAGCATAGACTGATGCGTCTGTGGGCGAGTGTCTGGATGACAGAGTGTGGGGAGAAAGGAAGTCCCTTGTTGTGGGAGCAGGCTGTTGCCCACCAAAGAAATTCCTTCCTCAGGCAAGGAATAATATGCAGAAGAGTTTCCAGATCTTGAGTGTGTTGACACCAAAGGCTCTTTAGGTACCACTGAAGTTCCCTCATATGCAGTTTGGCATATGGAATGAGGAGTATGCAAGAGGCCATGAACCCCAGAGCTTGCAGGATTTTCCTTGAAGAAAGCTGGGGCCTGGTGGCCAGTCGAGAGAAGTAAGCTGATAGCATGCCTTACACCAGAGAAACAAATTTTCCTATCTGGGATGCTGTGTCCAGACTTGCTACCAGAAAAATCATCTTTTTGATGGGTACCTGTTTGGATTTCTTTTCATTGATTGTGTACCCCTGAGAGGTTTAGCAGGTCTTTGAGCAGCTTTTCCTGGCTGTCTGCCTAAACGAGGCAGTCTAAGTAGGAGTAAATTTGAATATTTCTTTGTATGCAAAAGGCAATGGCTGGAGCCAGGCATTTTGTGAAAACTCTGGGAGCAGTAGATAAGCCAAAGGAAAGCGCAGAGAACTGAAAGCATTGAGATCCTGCTCTGAAGCGGAGATATTTTTTGCAAGACTTCCTGATAGGAATGTGGAGGTAGGCCTCTTAGGTCCAAGGTGGCTAGCCAGGCGTCCTTGGAGAGCATGGGTAGTAGCTGCTGGAGGGTGAGCATTTTGAATTTTGGGAACACCAGAAAGGTGTTTAGAATGGATTGATAGAGGATGGGGCACCAGAAAAAGTCTGGAGTAGAAGCCTTGGCCTATCTGCTCTGCAGGAACATGCTCTACTGCCCCCCCCCCCAAAGGAGAGCAGGGAATTAATTTGCTTTTGAGCCTCTGCCCACTGACTTGGTGGTAGATCTGGGAACCCCTTTGGGGTTGGAAGGGCGTGGAAGGAGAATTTGTACCCGAGACACAATGTTCAGAACTCATTGGTCCTTGGTAATGGTAGCCCAGGTGCTTGAGTGAAAGGAGAGTTTTCCCCCTGGGGTATATGAAGGTGGGCAGAGGCGAGATTGGGAAGGGGTGAGTCATTGTGAGTTCTTACTACAAGAGGGTAGCTTAGAACTCCCTTGTTTTGAAGTGGAGGTAGTCCACTGTTTCGATCGAGCAGGAGGGAGGGCGTTTAGAGTCAAGCAGACATCATCCACATCTAGGACTGGGGGAATGGAAGGTCCAGGAACTCAGTCTCTTTTTAGACTGAGTATAGTCTTGACTCTCCCATTGGAAATGCTCCCTTAAGGTATGCAGGGTTTCCCAAATGAAATATCCTCTGGGGGAGAGGCTGAAGGAATAGATTCTAATGCATCAGAATCCTCATATGTGGAGAGGGGTTGCATGTCTTCATATTCAGATGCATTGGATTCATCTGACTCTTGCTCAGACAAAACTACTGGAGACAGATCTCTCTTCCTTTTTGAGGGAGTGGCTTGGCTTCCCCTAATCAGCATGATAAGGTCTTCTGCCATTTTAAGCATTTGAAACTGAGGCAAAGGAGCAGGCGCCGGAGAATGGGTAGTTGCTTTCTTGGGTGTAGTTCAACCCCTGGGCCTAAGGAACTAAGAATGGTAGCTGTGAAAGAAGGCGTTGGTTTGTCGGGATTCAATGTTGCAAAGGACTTCCTCTGAAGCCAGTGCCTGCACAGTGGCTCCAGACCCATCCAAGGTAGAGACAAAGTACAATTGTGTAACTACCATAAATGTAGATCGAGTGTATTCATTGTTGCAGTCATTACACTTGGGTTATCCTGCTGGCAGGCTACCCACAGTCAGCCTGAATTCCAAAGTCCTGGTCCAGCATCGGTTGCTGTCGCCTCTTCCCTGACGTAAGTGCGCCAGGGGTATAAAAGATGCAGCAGATGCCATTTTCTTCAGTTTTTCTTGCCCCAGATGTCAGGTGCCCCCAAAAGGGTAGGCAAAAAATTCTACTTATAAAAAAGCATGCACTAACAAACATTACCTTCATCTACAAGCAAATGCACCACATAGGTTGTATAGAATAGAGAAGCAAGCCCCAGCAATGAAAGGGGGATGGTGGGAAGGTAGCCTGGACTGCAACAGTGAATACACTCTAACATCTACATTTATGGTAGGCACACAACTGTACTATGTTCATAGTGTTTCACTGTTGCAGTCATTACACTTGGGTTGAATCCCAAAGCTGAGGTTGGGTGGCTGGGCCTAAATAGAATTAGGAGTGGCTATGAGGCCCTGCAGAACTGCAGTGGCAAAGCCTGATCTGGATTTAGAGTAAAGAGGTAAGTGGTAGTGCTTTGTAAAAGTGTGCACTGAAGTCCAAGTTGCAGCCTCCAAAATATCCTTGGTTGGTACTCCTCTGAGGAAGGCTGCTGAAGTGGCTGCTGCTCTGGTTGAATGTGGCCTGATGCCCTTAGGCACTGATTTGCCATGTTGTGAATAGCAGAAGCGAATGCAATGGCCTATCCATTTTGAAATAGTCTGCTTTGAAATAGCCTTTCCTTGCGATCCTGGAGCATATGCCACCAAGAGTTGCTCAGTCTTTCTGAAAGCTTTAGTTTTGTCTAAGTAGAAACATAGCTGTCTGTGAATGTCCAAAGAATGCAGAAGTCTCTCCCCTTTATTCTGTGGGTTTGGATAAAAGGTAGGCGAATGAATGGTTTGGTTAAGACCCACACTGGACACTACCTTGGGCATAAATGTTGGATTTGTCCTTAGAGAAACCCTGTCCGGATGGAAAATAATAAAAGGTTCCACAGCCATTAATGCCTGTAACTCAGACTCTTCTTGCTGAAGTTATTGCTAGGAGCAGAGCTATTTTCCATGTTAAGAATTTTATCTCAGCTGTATTGGCTGGCTCAAAAGGAGGCAGTGTGAGCTTTTCCAAGACAAAATTGAGGTCCCATGCAGGTATTGGTGCGCTCGATCGAGGTCTTATGTTTTTGGCCCCTCTGAGGTACTGCCTTAGCAGTGGATGTGAAAAAATAGGTGGGTCCGTATTGTAATGAGCGGAAGTGGCAGAGGCATGGATCTTAATTGATGAGGATAGGCCTTTGTCCAGCATCTCAGTTAGGTATTGTAAAATCTGAGGAATATTTGGTACAAGCATGTCAAGTCCTTGTGCCTGGTTCCAAGCACAGAATCTCTTCCATTTTTCTGCATAAGATTTTCCGGTGCTGGGCCTCCTGGCCTCCAAAATAGCATCCATAACTGCTTTAGAGAGGTGTGTTCTGAGTGATTATATTATCTGCCATGCAGCCAGGTTTAGGGTTCTAAGTTGGCTGTGCAGGATCTGATTGTTTAGTTGCATCAGTAAATGAGGAATTTGAGGTAATGTCCAGGCTGGGCCTTGAGACAGGCTCTTTAAGGATTGGATACCAGTGCTGGCGTGGCCAGTCTGGAGCAATCAATATCATTTTTGGCTTCTCTTGTCTGACCTTTAGGAGTACCTTGGGGAGGACAGGCAGTGGAGGAAAGGCATGTACTGTAAGGGTTTTCCAGCTGAATGACTGAGCATCCACTTTCCATGCTTGTTTGTGATAAGTCCTTGTGCAGAATCTCTGTAGCTGGCAGTTGTGAGGGGAGGCAAATAGATCTATGTCTGGGCATCCCCATTTCCTCGTTATCATGCTGAAGATTTGTGGATCTAGTTTTCACTCGTGAGGATCAATGAGGTTTCTGCTTAGTTCGTCTGCCAGAGTATTTGTCTTTCCTGGCAGGAATTGTGCTTGCAGGTGTACTTGATAAGTCAATGCTGTGTTCCACACAGTCATGGCTTGTCTGCAGAGGGGTAGGGATGTGTGCCTCCTTGCTTATGTACCACATGACTGTAGTATTGTCCATCTTTATCAGCAGTTGTCCTGGATGAAGTAGATCCTTGAAGGCTGTCGGGGCATTCTGTACAGCTAGCATCTCTTTTTGATTGATATGAAGATGCATTTGGCTTGCGGGCCATGTGCCCTGAATGCATTTTCCTGCCATGTGGGCCCCCCAGGCATAATCTGATGCATCTGTTGTTATTGTCTGCCTGGCTGTGGGTAAGGTGAACGGCTGTCCCTTGTTGTGGTGACAGGCCTGTGCCCACCATCGAAACTCCTGTTGCAGGCATGGAATCAGGGTAATTAATGTTTCCAGGCTGTGGCAATGTTGAGTCCAAACACTTTTTAGATACCATTGTAGCTTCCTCATATGCAGTCTTGCATATGGAATTAGCAAAATGCAGGATGCCATGAAGCCCACAGCCTGCAGAATTTTTCTTGCAGATAACTGGGTCTTTGTTGCCATCTTTTCGAAGTAAGAAGTCAGTTGCTTTTGTTTGTCTGGCGTGAGGATAAGCCATCTGGGCAGTTGTATTTCAGCTTGCATCCAAGAATATTATCTCTTGAGAGGGTATCAGTTTTGATTTCTTTTCGTTTACTGTGTACCCTAGGCAAATTAGTAATCTTTTTACAAACGCCAGATGCTTCAGTAGAATGTTCTTGTTCTCTGCTTGAATAAGGCAGCCGTCCAAGTAGGGATATATATTTTGATTCCTCTGTCTGCAAAATGCAATTACTGGTGCCAGGCATTTTGTGAAGACCATGGGCGCAGTAGATAAGCCAAAGGGCAGTGCAGAGAATTGGTTTTGCATTGAGCCAGCTATGAATCTGAGGTATCTTCTGCAATATTTCTGATTGGGACATGCAGTATGCCTCTGAGGTCCAAAGTTACAAGCCAAGCCTTCTCACCCAGCATGGGCAGAAGCTGCTGCAAAGTCAACATTTTTAATTTTGGAACGTCCAGAAAAGTGTTTAGAATAGACAGGTCCAATATTGGTCTCCAGGCTTTGTCCTTTCTGGGTACCAAGAAAAGTACAGAGTAAAATCCTTGTCCCTGCTCTTGCTGTGGTACTTGCTGAATAGCCCTCATGTCCATGAGAGATGAAACTTGTTTTTGTGCCTCTGCCCATTGATTGTGTGGCAGGTCTGGCATACCTTTTGCCTTTGGAAGGGTGTGAAAATGGAACCTGTAGCCCTGAGAGACTATATTTAAGACCCATTTGTCCTGGGTGATCATGTGCCAATTTTGTGAAAAAAGTGCTAGTTTTCCCCCTAAGGGTGCTGCCAAAAGATAAGTGCTTGGCATTGGCAAAGGAAAGTCATTGGGACTGTTTCCTATATGGCTGTGATTTGTCTTCTCAACTTTTGGAAGTAGAAGCACCCCATTGTTTAGGCCTGTATGAGCCATGGGGCTGGGATCTGCCTCTAGGGCATCTGTATCTGCCTCTGTAGCCTGTCTAACACTGGAAAGGACCAATTCTTAGAAGGCCAGTCCCTGCTAAATCTGGGTGGCTGTACCTGTAAGAAATCCTTAACTGTCTGCATAGATTTCACTTTATCCTCCATTTTCTTCAACACCTCTTCTGCCTTAACACCAAACAGAGTATTATGCTGTAATGGAGCAGCCAATAATTTTGCTTTAACATGATCAGGCAGATTCTGCTCCTTTAGCCAAGCATGCCTTCTAATGACAGAACCTGTAGCAGCGGCCCTTGCAAAAGGCCTCCAGTGAATCAAAACCACATTGCAAAGTATGCTTTCCCACTTTTTCAGCTGCATGCAATAAATCCTGCATTTCCTTGTTTTCATAACATTCAGAATTTGTCAACATTTTCTGTTTTAGCAGTGACATTAAGTATTGCTGATATTTAAGCATATGAAACTGACAATTTAAAGCCCTTACAGCCATGGTAGCAGAAGTGTAAACTTTTTTCCCCCATCTGTCCTATCGAAGGGGACAGGGTTTTTTTGCAAGTGGAAGCCTTGACCCCTTTGGGACCCTGAGATATAGTTTCTGGGTCAGTAGCAGCGTTTTTATATAGAAATTTATGAGATTCTGGAACCCTGTAGTATCTGTCTGGCTTAACAGGTGCAGGGGAGTAAAGAGTCAGGAGATAGGCCGGACTCTGAAAATACATCTACAATGTATAGAACAGGAGGAATAGCAAGAGGTCTGTGCTGAGGTAGTAAAAGAAAGTCTATGAGCCTTTTCTTAGATTGAGTAATCTTGGCTCTCCCAGTGAAAATGCTCCCTTATGGTATGCAGGATTTCCCCAAAAGAATAATCCTCAGGAGGAGAGGCTGAAGGAATAGATTCTTCAGCATCAGAATCCTCATAGGGAGGAAGAGAGTATCCCTGTTCTGAAGATGAGTCAGAGGAAATGGAAACCTGATCAGAAGAATCATACTGTGTGTCTTGCCTAGGCCTCTTATCAGGAGGGGGATGGGAACCCCTGATCAAAGTAATTAGGTCTTTGGCCATTTTAAGCATCTGTTTCTTAGGCATGAAGTCTGTCCAGGAGAATGCTGTACTTGTTTGTCTTTAAAGCTGTTTTAGTCTTTGTCTTGGAAGCTGAAGTTGGCTTGACATATAACTGTGTAGGTCTGAAAACACCCTCAGAAGCCGATGCCTGCTCAGCGGCTCTGGACCCATCTGAGGGAATAGTTTCAAAGTGTCCAATACCTTGAGTATCCAGAGGCCTAGTTGTCTCCATGTGGGAGTTGGAAGCGGCCTGTGACACTGAGGTAGCAGGCGTCAGGGGCTGGGAAAGCACCTCACTGAGAACCGGCGACTAGCCCAGCAGAGGCCTCGTCGGTTTTGGACCTTGGATGCCTGTCCTTTTCCTTGCGCTTTTTATGCACTCCGGTAGTCGGCTGTTCCGACGGCATTATATAATTAAATCTTCAGCCAAAGTAATGAAAGGCAAAATTGTACAGACGCTTAATAATGTGTTGGTTAAATCTAGCACAAAACTGAGAGCTAGCAATGTCGTGGTCAGGGCCTAGGCAAGGAATACAGTAAGAATGAAAATCCTTATGAGGTATTTGCTTCCCACAAAAAAATACAATTGTTAACTTTTTCTGACATCGGTCAGGAGCAAGAAAAAAGTACTTCGGATCTGAAATTTGATTTTGAAAAATCTCAGGAGTCGGCCGACCGGCACTTGCAAACTACTTTTGCTTCAGGCAGCGCGCAAGAAAATGGCATCAGCTGCATCTTTTATACCCCTGGTGCACTAACGTCAGGGAAGAGGCGACAGCAACCGACGCCACACCAGGACTTTGGAATTCAGGCAGACTGCGGGTAGCCTGCCAGCAGGATAACCCAACTGTAATGACTGCAACAGTGAAGCAATTAACATCCACAGGATCCTTAGACAAAGAAGAGCTCTGTAGCATACTGGACTCCAAAAGGGCCTTGGTAGTGGCCTGCAAATTAACTGAAGCAGACATCGGGGGCTGCGAAAGCACCTGAGTTCCAGAGGACTGACGACCAGCTTAATGGAAGCATCGTCAGAAGGTTTGGTTCTGTGCAGTCTCTGTCTTTATCTTTATGTTTTTTTTTGGAAGATCTGCCAGCAGGATATCTACCAAAGCCATATCGGGATTTGAGGACTGTAAACGGAAGTATCTGGCTACAATAAGGGCCTGATGACTAATAGGTCTGGCGTTAAATCATAGAAGCAACAACGTGGGACGGCATGGTCTGGGCCAAGACAAGTGATGCAGTAACCTCTGTTGGGAGGGTAGAAGGGACAGCAACCTCTTCCAAGACTATAATCTGATCCAATGACCCTGTCGGATCCGAAGGCCTAGCTGACTGTGGACAGATCTGACAAACATGTCGGATTCAAGGGCATCTGATCCAGAGAGGACCTGGATCAGACAGATTGCTCCATGGCTCTCAGGTCCAAAGACCTCGGATCCAAGATGGACTGGGCTGGAATCTGATCTGGAGACTTAGGATCAGACAGCCATGGTTTCTGGGAGGGAGCTGGCTGAAGAGAAGGGGTCTTCCTCTTCGGGTTGGAAGAGGAAGCCTTCTAGGGGACATGAAAGGTTCCCCCGGATCAGAACCTTTAGTGAAAGTTTGTTGCAGAGCTCTGCCAAAGCCTTAGGGTTAAATGCGGCACAGAGGTCGCATTCAACCTCCAGGGGCAGGGCACTCAGGCAATACACACAGTCCTTGTGCGTGTCGGAATAAGGCATTTTCCAACCACAAGAAGCGCTTTTTAAAACCAACAGGCTTATCAGACATTATTCTAAACTAGTAACAACTACTCCCCTAATGACACAATACAGCCCTATCAGCTAAGGGAGTGGAAGGAATAAAACTAAAGGAACACTAACTTAAACTACACTAGCAAAAGAAAAATTACCCTACTTAAAAGTACAAGAAAAGGGAAAAAAAGACAGTTATCTAGATACAGAGGAACACATACCTGTACAGGAAGCACAACAAATGAGATTGAGGGTAGAGGGCGGCAGAGCATCATGGGAAAGGGAGGAGCTACAGCCTTGGATCAGTCTGTTGAATGTTACCGGCTTGCATCTGATGTCAGACCCTATGGTGATAAACAATATCAGATCTAATATTTCTAGCACTAGGAAATAGAGCTAAGGTTAAGTTATCTTCAAACTCTGTTGCATAAGTTCGTCGGGAAAGCTGGTCAACATGACAATTCCTGCTTAGAGTTTGTGCAATCTGAAGTTTCCTGTGGAGAAGTGTCTACCTTTCTTTTAACATGAGAGATTCATGGAGCAGGGATTACTTCAGTGTAATAGTCTTGATCCCATGAAAACCCAAAGCCAGCCGGGACAGGTCCTGTGTGTAGGCCTAAGTAGTATGTGGTTCAGGCCACCAGAACAGACAAGTCTTTGGTGGCTCAGGCATGTGTTTGGGAGAAGTGCCAAAGTAGCCTTAGGCTGTGGATGCCGACAGATTCCAGTCTCCAGGCACTTCCTCCTCCTGTCCTCAATCTTGTTCAGCAGAAATGTGGCATCAGAAGATAGGGTCTGTACAGCTACACTAGACCAGACTAATGTCTGAAGCTACTCAGCTTGAACAGACATTGGGGCTGCAGAAGGGATGGTGGCCCTTGCAAAGGTTCTAACCAGAGGCCTTGGGAGTGCTAAGAAATGGACTGTGAAAATACCTTGCCACCTATTGAATGTAGGAGGGCTGCTGGACACGCTGCTTGGCAGTTCCTTTAGATGCTTATACTTTTTTGTTGTTTTTGAAATGAGGTCAGTGAAGGGACTGGTGGATGACTTAAACCTAGACTCAGTTACTGCTTTTGCTCAAGGTACCTCTCTTGCAATTCAACTCAATCGAATTCAAGCATGGAAAAAAAATGCACACTGGGAACAGCTGGACATATGTTCTGGACAGGCAAAAAGAGAGCTGAAATCTCTCGGGATAAAGTACAGTAGTGTACACTTACCATAAATGTAGATGCTCAAGTGTATTCACTGTTGCAATCATCACATTTGTGTTCTGCTTGCAGTAGCCCTCAGTTGGCCTGATAAAGTCTTGGGCCCTGAGTCGGTTGCTGTCCCTTCTTCCGTGATGTCAGGGGTATAAAACATGCAGCTGACACCATTACTTCAGTTTTTTCTTGCCCCAGATGTCAGGTGCCCCCCTAATGGGAAGCAATTAAATCTATAAATATACAAGGTTATACCGCCAACAAAAAAGCAAACGCACCAAAATGTTTTTGAGCATAGTAAAGGAGAGTAGAGGTACAGCCAAAAGTAGTAAGGGGGCTGGAGGGAGGGTAACCAGGACTGCAGCAGTGGTAAGTGTACACAACTGTACTATGTTCTTTGTGTTTCACTATTGCAGTCATCACATTTGGGTAGATTCCCAAAACTAAGGATGGGAGGAGGAATTTAGATAGCATTTGAACCAGCTATAAGGCCCTGCAAGACTGCAGTGGCAAAGCCAGCTCTGGGTTTAGAGAAAACTGGCAGATGGTAATGCTTGGTGAAAGTATGTACAGAACTCCAGGTAGCTTCTAGGATGTCCCTGGTAGGGATGCCTCTAATCTGAGAAAGGCTGCAGAGGTAGATGCAGCCCTGGTTGAGTGGTGTCTTATCTCCCTGTGGGATAGGTTTTCCATGGTGTTTGTAGCAGAAAAGAATGCAATGGACTATCCATTTGGAAATGGTTTGCTTTGAAATGGCCTTCCCCTCTGTCCCTGCAGCAAATGTCACCAACAGTTCAGATTTCCTTTGAGGTTTAGTCCTGTCAAGTAGAATCTAAGTTGTCTGTGCACATCTAAGGAGTGCAGTGTCCATTCCCCTTTTATTCTGTGGTTTAGGAAAGAAGGTTGGCAAATGAATGAACTGATTACGGGCCACATCGGATACCACCTTGGGCATGGAGGGCTTGGTCCTGAGGGACACCCTGTCCGCACGAAAGATGATGAAAGGCTCCACTGCCATATGGGCCTGCTATTCAGATACCCTTCTTGCTGAAGTGATTGCTAAAAGGAAAGCGGTTTTCCAAGAAAGGAATTTTAAGTCTGCAGTAGCAGCTGGCTCGAAAGGAGGAAGGGTGAGTTTCTCCAATACAAAGTTAAGGTCCCAAGCTGGAGTTGGGGCTCTCCTGGGTGGTCGTAATTTTTTGGCCCCTCTGACTAACTGCTTGAGCAGTGAGGTTCTGTTATAATGAGCTGAAATGGCTGAGGCGAGGCATGAATTTTGATGGAGGAGAAAGACAGGTCCTTGTGAAGCATCTCAGTTAAGTATTGTAAAATCTGAGGTAAATTGGACACTGCTGTGCTCATCCCCCGAGATTGGTTCCAGGCACAGAATCAGATTTTATAGTACTAGGCCTCCTTGCCTCAAATTATATCTATCACTGGTTTACTGAGGGATGGTAAAGGAGAGATTAGGTAATTAGCCAGGCTGCTAGGTTCAGTGTTTGAAGCTGAGGGTACAGAATCTGGTACGCCTGCTGATACAATAGGGTAGGAGCCTAAGAGGCAGGTGCCATGGGGCCAACAGTGACAAACTGCGCAAGATGGGATACCAGTGTTGGCGTGGCCAGTCTGGTGCAATCAAAATCGTCCTTGGTTTGTCTTGTTTGATCTTTAGTAGTACGTTGGAGAGCAGAGGCAGAGAAGGAAAGGCATAAACTGATAGGTTTTTCCAGCTGAAGGACAGAGCATCCACTTTCCAAGCTTGTTTGTGGGGAGTCCTTGTGCAAAATGTGTCCAATTGATAGTTCTGGGGGGAGGCAAACAGGTCTATATCTGGGCTCCCTCATTTGTTTGTCAACATGTTGAAAATCCTTGGTTCCAGTTTCCACTCTTGTAGGTCCATGAGGTTTCTGCTTAGCTCGTCTGCCAGTGTATTTAGTTTTCCTGGCAGGAATTGCACTTGTAGATGCACTCCCCCTGCTTATGTACCACAGAACAGTGGTGTTGTCCGCCTTTACCATTAATTGTCCTGGAAGAATGTGGTCCTTGAAGGCTGTCATAGCATTCTGTACAGCGAACATTTCTTTTTGATCGATATGCAGGTGTATTTGACTTGGGTTCCATTTGCCCTGAATGCACTTCCCTGTCAGGTGAGCCTCTCATGCATAGTCTGATGAGTCTGTTGTTAGGGTTTGGGTGGTAGTGTGACTGGTAGTCTCTTGTTTTGGTGGCAGGCCTCTGCCCACCAAAGGAACTCTAGGCATAGGCAAGGTATGACAGGAGTCATAGCTTCTAAATCCTGAGAATGTTGACACCATAGGCTTTTTAGATACCATTGTAGTTTCCTCATATGCAGTCTTGCATATGGAATTAGAATAAATGCAGGAGGTCATGAACCCCAAGGTTTGTAGTATTTGCCTTGCAGATAGGGTGTTTGTGGCCACTTGTTTGAAGTAGGTTGTCAAATGAATTTGTTTCTCTGGCGTGAGGAAAGTGATCTAGGAAGTTGTATTCAAGCTTGCTCCCAGGAATATAATTTGATGACAGGATACCAGGTGTGATTTCTTTTTGTTTATGGTGTATCCCAGACAAGTTAGTACCCTTTGTACAAAGGCCAGATGATTCAAAAGTAAGTCCTGACTTTCTGCCTGAATTAGATAATTGTCCAGGTATGGGTATATTTGAATATTTCATTGTCTGCAAAATGCAATGACTGAAGCTAGGCACTTTGTGAATACCCTGGGCACAGTAGATAAGCCAAAGGGCAGTGCAGAGAACTGAGAGTGCGTATAGCCTGCTTTGAAGCATAGGTATCTTCTGCAAGATTCCCTGATTGGGATTGTGCAGGTATGCTTCCTTTAAATCTAGTGTTGCCAACCAGGCATCTTTGCCTAGCATAGGGAGCAACTGGTGAAGAGTCAGCATCTTGAATTTTGGAATCACCAAAAAGGTGTTTAGAGTAGACAGGTCCAGGATAGAACGCCATGAATTGTCTTTTTCTGGGCACCAGGAAAAGTGTCTAGTAGAAACCTTGTCCCTTTTCCTCTTCTAGTACCAAATGAATAGCCACCATGCTTGCTTTTGGGCCTCTGCCCACTGATTTGGGGGTAGATCTGGCAACCCACTTGGTGTTGGTAACATGTGGAAGTGAAATCTGTATCCCTGTGACACTATTTAAAACCATTTATCCTGGGTAATGAGTTCCCAGTTCTTGGCATGAAGAGCAATCTTTTCCCCCAAGGGGGCAGTCAGTTGAGAAGTGCTTGGAAATTTTAAAAAGTCATTGAGACAGTTTACCATGGGGGGAGTTTTATTACTCCTACATTTGGAAGTGGAGGTTCCCCACTACTTAGTCCTGTGTGTACCTTGGGACTAAAGCCTTGGAGCTCTGCTGGATATGGGTCTGGAAGAGGGAGGAAAGGACTAATTCTTGGAAGGCCAATGCCTACTAAACCTTGGAAGTTGTACTTGTAAAAAAAAAATCAGTTTGCATAGATTTAGCGCTTTCCTCCATCTTTTTAAGAACCACTTCTGCCTTGTTGCCAAACATGTGGTCCTGGTTTAAGGGAGCATCCAGTAATTTTGCTTTAACATGATCTGTCAAGGATTGCTCCTTAAGCCAAGCATGCCTTTTAGTACAGACCCAGTTACAGCAGCCCTGCAAGATGCCTCTAGTGAATCAAAACCACATTGCAAAGTATGTTTTCCAACTTGTTCAGCTTAATGTAGTAAATCCTGTAAATCTATTTTCAGTACAATCAGGAATCAACATAATTTTCTGTTTAAGCAATCCAATAATATGCGGCTGATATATGAAAAGTACAGTTTTGTACCTACCATAAATGTAGATGTCCGATAGGTATGCATCTGCAGTCACAACATATGGGTTGTCCTGCCTCAGGCAGCCCTTCGGTCGGCCAGATTCCAAAGTCTGGGTCTGGCCTCGGCTGATGTCGCACTTTCCCCGACGTCAGAGCGCCTGGGGTATAAAAGCATCAGCCGACGCCATTTTCCTCAGTTTTTCTTGCCCCAGATGCCAGGTGCCCTCTAGGAAGGCTAAATTTGGATAAATGCAAAAAAGGTTCCAAACATTTGCAAACTTATATAATAATATACATGTATATACAAACAAATACACCATAATAGATTCCCCCAGCTAGCTAAAAGAGGGGTAAGTACCCTAGGAATACCACTGAGGGGTAGGAGGGAGGGTAAACCTGACTGCAGATGCATACCAATCGGACATCTACATTTATGGTAGGTACAAAACTGTACTATGTCCTTCAAGGATGCATCTGCAGTCATAACATATGGGTAGAATACCATAGCCAATCTGGGGGAGGAGGAACTAAGAAAAGGATGGTGTAGTTAATATCCCCTGCAGGACTGCAGTAGCAAAACCTGCTCTGGATCTGGAGTATAAAGGTAGATTGTAATGTTTGGCAAATGTATGCACGGAGCTCCAAGTAGCAGCTTCTAAAATGTCCTTGGTAGCCACCCCTCGTAGGAAGGCTGTAGTGGTGGCCGTGGCCCTTGTGGAATGAGGCCTGATGTTTTCAGGAACTGTCTTTCCATGAAAGGAGTAGCAAAATCGAATGCAATTTCCTATCCATTTTGAAATTGTCTGTTTGGAAATTGCTTTTCCTTGCACCCCAGTAGCATATGCTACAAATAGTTGGTCAGTTTTTCTGCTAGTTTTAGTTCTGTCCAAGTAGTAGCATAGTTGTCTGTGTATATCCAGGGTGTGCAGAAGTTTTCCCCCTCTATTCTGTGGATTTGGGAAGAACGTAGGCAAGTGAATAGCTTGGTTCAAGGATACCCTAGATACCACCTTTGGCATAAAAGTAGGATTGGTTCTTAGTGAAACTGTCCTGATGGAAGATCAGAAATGGCTGTACTGCCATTAATGCTTGCAACTCAGATACTCTTCTTGCTGAAGTTATTGCCAGAAGGAATGCAGTTTTCCAAGAGAGAAACTGTAGATCTGCTGATGCTGCTGGTTCAAATGGAGGAAGTGTTAGTTTCTCCAACACAAAGTTGAGATCCCAGGCGGGTAGAGGGGGTTTTCTTGGAGGTTTAATATTTTTGATCCCTCTCAGAAATTGCCTAAGGAGAGGGTGTGAGAAGATAGGTGGATCCACATTGTATTCTGCTGAAATTGCTGAGGCATGAATCTTAATGGAAGAATAGGACAGGCCATTGTGGAACAATTCTGCTAAGTATTCCAGAATATGTGTCATGTTTGCCACTGTCACATCTGAGCCTTTTGATGTGTTCCAAATGAGAAATATTTTCCATTTAGCTGAGTATGTCTTCCTTGTGGAAGGCCTGCAAGCTTCCAAGATGATGTCCTTCACTCTCTGTGATAAGGCATCTTGTTTGTGATTTAAGGAATTTTACAGGCAGTTAGCTGTAATGTTTTCAAGTTGGGATGCATAATCTTGAAATTGTTCTGCGTCAGAAGAAGAGGCCATAGGGGGAGAGGCCATGGTTTTGCCTGAGACAGGCTTCTCAATAATGGGTACCAGTGTTGCCTTGGCCAGTCTGGAGCTATCAGAATCACTCTTGGCTGCTCCTCCCTAATCTTCAGTAGAACCTTGTACATTAATGGGAGAGGTGGGAAGGCATATACTTTTAGAGCTTTCCAGCTGAAAGAGTCTCCACCCTCCAAGCTTGTGGGTGGTATGTCCTTGAGCAGAATGTCTTCAGTTGATGGTTGAGAGGGGAGGCGAACAGATCTATCTCCAGCATTCCCCATTCCTTTGCTATGAGTTGGAAGTTGTCTGGGTGCAGCATCCATGGTAGTTCTGCTTAAGCTGTCTGCCAGTGTATTCTCTTTTCCTGGCACGAACTGGGACTGTAGTTGGATATTGAGGTTCAGGCATAATTCCCATAGATTCATAGCCAGTCGGCAGAGAGGGTAGGAGTGTGCCCCCCTGCTTATGTACCACATGACCGTGGTGTTGTCTATCCTTATTAGCAGGTGGCCTTGATGGAGGAAAAGTTTGAAAGCCTCGATTGCATGCATCACTGCCAGCATTTCCTTTTGGTTTATGTGCATGCGTAGCTGACCTTGAGACCATAGGCCTTGGATATATTTGCCCTCCATGTGTGCTCCCCATCCTTGGTCTGAAGCGTCCGTGGTGGTTTGTTTTGTTTTTGGTTTGTTGAAAGGCAACCCTCTGTTGGACTGGCAGGCCTGAGCCCACCACAGAAATTCCTTTTGAAGGCAAGGAATGATTGGTATCAAAGCTTCTAGACTGTGACTGTGTTGAGACCATACACTCCTGAGGTACCATTGTAATTTTCTCATACAGCCTGGCCTGTGGTATCAGAATTATGCAGGATGCCATGTAACCCAGGGCCTGCAGGATTTTCCTTGCAGTAAGCTGAGTTAGTCTTGTCAGCATCATGAAGTAATCTGGAAGTTGTTTTTGTTTTTCTTCTGTGAGAAAAGCCATTTGGGTGGTTGTGTCCAGATCTGCACCCAAAAAGGTTATTCTTTGGGATGGCACAAGTCTTGACTTTTGGATGTTGACTGTGTATCCCAAGGCCTGTAGCAGGTGGATGGCATAAGCCAAGTCCTTTATCAAATTTTTCTTGTTGTCCGCTTGTATAAGGCAGTCGTCCAGGTATGGGTAGATCTGAATCCCCTGAAGTCTGCAGTGTGCAATTACTGATGCCAGGCATTTCGTGAATACTCTGGGCGCAGTAGATAAGCCAAAGGGCAATGCTGAGAAATGATACTGCTCTGATCCTGCAAGAAATCTGAGGTGTCTTCTGCAACTTGGTCGAATAGGGACGTGCAGGTATGCCTCCTTGAGATCTAGAGTCACCAGCCAAGACTCCTTGCCCAGCATGGGAAGAAGTTGCTGAAGGCATCATAAGCAAACTCAAGTCCTAGGCCTTCTTAGAGGGGGAAGGTTGGCTTCCCCTGATTAAAGTAATAAGGTCTTCAGCTATTCTTATCATTTGTTTTTTAGGCATAGAGGCCTGACCATGTGGTCTGGGCGTCAGTTTTCTGGGCATGGTTCGAGTTTTAGGCCTTGAAGAAGAAGATAGCATCTGTTTAATACACAAGTCAGTAGGCCTGAATACACCCTCAGAAGCCGGTGCCTGCACAGCGGCTCCAGACCCATCCAAGGTAGAGACATCCGCAGGTTCCACAGTTGGAAGCATCTCGCGGCATACTGGACCCCGAATGGGTCTCAGTAGAGGCTTGCGAATCTGAAGTAGCGGGTATCAGAGGCTGCAAAAGCACCTCACTGAGTACCGGCGAACTGGCAACTGGCTTAGCACAGTCGGCAGCTTTGGACCTAGGCGGCCTGTCTCTATCTTTGCGTTTTTTCGGAATGTCAGTAGTCGGATGGCTTACCGAAGACATATCAGGATAATTGAATCGAGCACCACAATATTTAAAAGCGAAAATATACAGACGGACAGTTCGTGGTTAAAATAGGAACAAAATCGACAGCAAGGTACATCGTGGTCAGGGCCTAGGCAAGGAATACAGTATGAATGAAAATCTTTGAGGTGTTTACTTTCCACAAGTAATGCAATTATTTACTTTTACTGACATTGGTTAAGAGGTGGCATTGTTACCTCACAGCAAGAGGTTCTCCCGTTCGATTATCGGCTTGGCTTAGGAGTGCCTTCTGTGTGGAGTCTGCATGCCCTCCCTGTGGTTGGGTGGCATTCTTAAGACATGCAAGCGTAAATGGGCGTGCCTTCGTTGAAGGTTGGGTGTTGAGCTGGCACCTCGGCTTTTCGTAAAAATCTACTGCCAACCATTAGCAGACCAGAGTTCCGCTGTGGCAACCCCTTACCGGGAAAAGCCAAGAGACAAACTGACATCGGTTAAGAGCAAGAAAAAGTTTCCCCAACAGGGTCCTTAGCTTTTAATTGAAGACTTCGGTTCTGAAACTCTAAAACGAAAATTTCACGAGTCGGCCGACCGGCACTTGCAAACTGCTTCTGCTTCAGGCACCGCATGGCAAGAAAGACTGATGTAATAGTGTCAGCTTCATGTTTTATATCCCTGACGTCACGGAAGAAGGGACAGCAACCGACGCAGGACCTAAGACTTTGTTAATGAGGCCGACTGAGGGCTACTACAAGCAGATAACCCAAATGTGATGACTGCAACAGTGAAACACGAATATCTTTGTTTTCCACATCCCAATTATTTTTATGATATCTGTAGAAACTCAAGAATAGTTTTAGCAAAACACATAAGAGCTCCCCAACAGGATACTTGTCTGGAATCCCCTGGCTATGACACATACATACTTGTGCACAGAGTGGCATTGGACTGGGAACCAGAGCAGCAATCCAATGTACTGGGGGTTCCAAAACCTCTGAGGGTATAGGTCAGTCAGATGGAGCAGTCAAAGGTCCTTAAATTTTTTTTCTTTGGAAAGAGCAGGATGCCAGGAGTGGAAGGCTCTGCTATTTTAGCTTGGGGAAATGCTGCTGGGTCTCAAAGTACTAAAGAAAGCTGCATATTTAGGGTTTTTGGTACAAATGACTGATACATTTTTTTTTTTTTTAATTATTGAGCTATGCACCTAGGCAAAAGACACTGGGACTGGAGATCCTTGTAAGAATTCTGCCTTCCACAATTATACTTCCTCTCCTAGTTGACATCTAATAGTAATGAAACATCAAACCTTTAAGAAAAAAACAAGGAAGGTTCATCAATGCGGCACTTAATCTTAAGACAAAATAGCATAAACCATGTTTAGAACAGACTGATGGAGGAGACTTGGACTAGCAGTCAGATAATCTGGAGTTTTTTTTTTTTTTTTTTACACTCGTACGTCCACTTATGTACACTTATGCCTATATGGGCTTCTGTCTTACATCAGGGCATATGGTTCTATGGAAGGTTTTGGCACCCTGGCAGGATGTCCATATTACTCCATGAGATAATCCAACAATTTAGAGTACTACAACAGTAATCCAAGGAAGGACATCATATGATGCTACTTCTGGAACTACTTGCATTGCCTGTACAGATCCTGTGTGGTCAGTCTTCCATAAAAGGATGAAGCATAGGATTGGGTGGGTCCTCCAATACTTGAGGAATGCAGGATAAAACAGCTGCTTGACATACTGAGTTTTCTTTTCAGACTAACTTTGCGAAAATCTCCTGAGAGGGGACCAAACACATTACTTCCCTTAAGTAATAATAGCTGACCGTTTATATCAGGCTTCATTTGCAGTCAGATGTGCCTACCAATAGTACTTCTATATGCAGCAGTATCGGAGCAAACATCTGCAGTGTCAGAGTGACAGAAGTCTTGTGCTTACCATCCATTTCAGCAGACTGAGAATGGTTGCTTTCAGAAAAACATCTACAATGCCATTAAGACGAACCATGGACTACCCAGACACCTCCATGTAAATAACTGGTTTGCTACATGAAACTGCTGCTGGACTTTCAAAGAACACTATCCTCTATGGCTTTATAGTACATAGGCAATGTGAGGCATGTTCCACAGTAGCTTAATGTACCTTACCTGTACAAGGAAAGTACAGTTTTGTACCTACCATAAATGTAGATGTCCGAACTGGATAGCATCTGCAGTCATAACAAGTGGGTTGTCCTGTCGTCAGGCAGCCCTGCAGTCGGCCGGATTCCAAAGTCCGGGTCCGGCTTCGGCTGATGTCGCACTCCACCCGACGTCATCTCTGTTGGTCTTCGGGTATAAAAGCATCAGCCGACGCCATTTTCCTCAGTGTTTCTTGCCCCAGATGCCAGTAGCCCTCTTGCAGGCTAAAAATTTGGATAGATGCCAATGTTTCCAAATAGATAGAGGTAAACACAACAATAAGCATATATGTACATATATACAAACAAATACACCATAAAAGACTCCCCCCCAACAGCTAGCTATTAGGAGGGTAGACACCCTAGGAGTACCACAGAGGGGAAGGAGGGAGGGTAATCCTGACTGCAGATGCTATCCAGTTCGGACATCTACATTTATGGTAGGTACAAAACTGTACTATGTCCTTCATGGATGCATCTGCAGTCATAACAAGTGGGTAGAATACCATAGCCAACTAGGGGAGGAGGATAAAAGTAGATTATGGTGTGTTTAGGATCCCTTGCAGTACAGCAGTGGCAAACCCTGCTCGGGATCTGGAATATAGAGGCAAATTATAATGCTTGGCAAATGTATGCACGGAGGTCCAAGTAGCCGCCTCAATAATGTCTTTGGTTGCCACTCCTCGTAAGAAGGCTGTGGTAGTGGCTGTTGCCCTTGTAGAATGAGGTCTTATATGTTCTGTGGAATTGGTTTTCCATGGAAGGAGTAACAGTATCGTATGCAGTTTCCTATCCATTTGGAGATTGTCTGTTTGGAAATAGCTTTTCCTTCCCTTCCTGTTGCATAGGCTACAAAAAGTTGGTCAGTCTTTCTGCTATTTTTTGTTCTGTCCAAGTAGTAGCGTAGCTGTCTATGTACATCCAAGGTATGCAGTATTCTTTCCCCTCTGTTTTGTGGGTTGGGAAAGAAGGTAGGTAGGTGGATTGCCTGGTTTAAAGACACTCTGGATACCACCTTGGGCATAAATGTAGGATTAGTCCTCATGGACACTCTATCTTGGTGGAAGATTAGGAAGGGTTGCACTGCCATTAAGGCCTGTAGTTCTGAAACCCTCCTTGCTGAAGTAATTGCCAGTAGGAAAGCAGTTTTCCATGACAGGTGTTGTAGGTCTGCTGTTGCTGCTGGTTCAAAGGGTGATAGTGTCAACTTTTCTAGCACAAAGTTTAAATCCCAAGCTGGTAATGGTGGTTTCCTTGGAGGTTTTACATTCTTGACTCCTCTGAGGAACTGCCTGAGCAAAGGGTGCGAAAAAACAGGTGGATCAAGGTTGTATTCTGCTGAAATAGCTGATGCATGTATCTTGATGGAGGAGTAGGACAGGCCTGAATGAAGAAGTTCGGCCAGATACTCCAGAATGTTAGGCATATCTATGTTTGACACATCTTTTCCTCTTTCCGTACTCCAAATGACAAACCTTTTCCATTTTCCAGCATAGTTCCTTCTTGTTGAAGGTCTGCGTGCTTCAAGAATAATGTCTTTAACTCTTTGGGAAAGTTCTGGATTAGCTGCTGCTATGTGATGTTCCATGCAGTCAGTTGCAGCGTTTTTAGGTTTGGATGTATGATGCTGTAGTTGTTCTGAGTTAACATCAAAGGCATCAGAGGTATTGGCCACATCTTGTTCGAGACATGCTCTTCAGTAGTGGGTACCAGTGTTGTCTTGGCCAGTTTGGAGCTATCAGGATTATCCTTGGACGTTCTTCCTTGATTTTTAGTAGTACCTTGTGTATCAAAGGAAGAGGTGGGAATGCATATGCTGTTAGGCCTTTCCAGTTGAAGGAGAGTGAGTCCACTTTCCATGCTAGTGGGTGGAATGTCCTTGTGCAGAATTTTTTAAGCTGGTGATTGAGAGGTGATGCGAATAGGTCTATCTGTGGCATTCCCCATTTCTTTGAGATGGTCTTGAAGATGTCCGGGTGCAGCTTCCATTCGTGGGCATTCGAAGTGGTTCTGCTTAATATGTCTGCTAGAGTATTGTCTTTCCCCGGTACAAATATTGCCTGTAACTGAATGTTGTAGCTGAGTGCCAGGGTCCACAGTTCCAAGGTCATTCTGCATAGGGGGTAGGAATGAGTGCCTCCCTGTTTGTTGATGTACCACATGACTGTGGTGTTGTCTGTCCTTATCAACTGGCCCTCTTTGAGAAATGGTTTGAACTTTTGGATTGCCAGTTTTACTGCCAGCATTTCTTTTAGATTGATGTGCAGGTGAAGGTGATCCTGTGTCCACAATCCTTGCACGCATTTGTCCAGCATGTGGGCCCCCCATCCTAGGTCTGAAGCGTCTGTTGTGATGGTCTGGCTTGGTTGACATCTGCGAAAGGGTAGGCCTGGGTTTGACTGGCATGCCTGAGCCCACCATAGGAACTCCTGTTTTAAGCATGGAATTAGTGGGATTTCTGTTTCTAGACTGTGTCTGTGTTGGGACCATAAATTCTTTAGGTACCACTGTAGTTTCCTCATATGTAGTCTGGCAAATGGGACCAAGATTATGCATGATGCCATGAAGCCCAAGGCCTGCAGAACTTTTCTTGCTGTTAACTTGTTCAGTTTTGTTAGTGCCAAGAAGTAAAGAGGAAGTTCTTTTTGTTTTTCTGCAGTCAGGAATGCCATTTGTTGTACTGTGTCCAATTCCGCCCAAGAATGTCCTTGTTTGGGATGGTATCAGCCTTGACTTTTGTAAATTGACTGTGTATCCCAGTCCTTGTAGCAAGTAAATGACCCTTTGTAAATCTGTTGTCAGCTTGCTTTTGTTGTCCCCTTGTAGCAGGCAGTCGTCCAGGTATGGGTAAATTTGAATTCCCTGTAGTCTGCAATGGGCGATTACTGATGCCAGGCATTTTGTGAATACTCTGGGCGCAGTAGATAAGCCAAAGGGCAATGCTGAGAATTGATAGTGCTCTGATCCTGCAAGAAATCTGAGGTATCTTCTGCAGATTGGTCGAATGGGGACGTGCAGGTATGCCTCCTTGAGATCTAGAGTTACCAGCCAAGACTCCTTGCCCAGCATGGGAAGAAGTTGCTGTAGGGTCAGCATTTTGAATTTTGGGACAATGATGTATGTATTTAAGGTGGACAGGTCGAGAATTGGTCTCCAACTTTTTTCCTTTCTTGGAACTAGGAATAGTCTGGAGTAGAACCCTTTCCTTGTTCTGCTGTTGGCACTCTTTCCACAGCTCTCATGTTTGCTAACTCCATTATCTGGCGTAGAGCCTCTGTTTTTGATTTGGAGGTAGATTTGGCATTCCTCTTTGACTGGTAAAGTGTGGAAGTGAAACCGTAACCTTGATCTATGGTTTGTAAAATCCACTTGTCTTTTGTTATGTAGTGCCAGTTCTTTGAAAATAAGGTTAACTTTCCGCCTAGAGGAGCTGCTATTTGTTCCCTGGTAGGCGGATTTAGGATTAAGTCACTGTGGTTGTGCTGATGTAGTGGCAGTGGCTGTGTCTGTGCCTCTGTTGTTACCTTGCCACTGTCGTCCTCTGTAGGCACCTCCTCTGGATTGGTTTCTGCCTCTGGAACGTCTATTCCTGCCCCTTTGAAATTTTGTGGAGTCAGGAAAGGACCAATTTTGGCAGGCCAGTTCCTGCTAAACCTTGGGGTTGAACCTGCAAGAAATCTTTAACAGTTTGAACAGATTTTGCCTTTTCTTCCATTTTCTTCATAACCTGCTGGGCAGGTGTACCAAACAAACTTGTCTTGTCCATAGGAGCATCTAGCAACTTAGCTTTAACATGATCCGGTAAAGCTTGTTCCTTTAGCCATGCATGCCTTCTTATCACTGTGCCTGTCATGGCTGATCTAAATGAAGCCTCCAGTGCATCATAGCCACATTTTAAGGAATGGTTGCTAACCTGTTGTATGTTATTTACCATCTCTAATACATATTTCTTATCAAGAGATTCATCAGTGGTTAGTTTTTTAGTTAACTGATCAAGCATAAACTCTTGGTATTGTATCATGTGAAACTGACAGTTTAAAGCTCTAGCTGAGAGAGCAGCTGAAGTGTAGACCTTTTTACCCCATCTGTCTAATGACCTTGCTTCCCTTTCAGAAGGAATAGGGTTTTTAGCTGTGGTCGCGGCTACTGCCTTGGGACCCTGGGATATAGTTTCTGGGTCTGCAAGTGGGGCCTTGTAAAGGTGGTGATGAGTATCTGGCACCCTGTAAAATCTGTCTGGTTTGGCAGGGGCTGGGGGTAAAGAATCTGGAGCGGAGCAAACATCATTGAAAGCATCACCCACCACAGAGAGAACAGGAGGTATAGCTAAGGGCCTGTGCTGTGGGAGGTGCAGAAAGGTCCTAAGTCTTTTCTGGAGTCTGAAAAATCCTGTTGCTGCCATTGGAACTGTTCTCGCATGGCATGCAAGGTTTCCCCAAAGGAGAATTCTTCTGGTGGGGAAGCAGCTGGAATGGATTCTTCAGCATCAGAATCTTCAAAATTGGAGAAGGAGCCTCAGGCTGGTCAGTTATGTCTGATTCATCAGCAGAATCATCAGAAGACACTGGCTCAGGGGCTCTGCCCTAGGTCTCTTCTCTGGGGGCTGAGAGGCCCTGTCTGGGTGAGATTGAGATCCTCTAATTAAAGAAATTAAATCTTCTGCCAAAGAAAGCATTTGAGAACTAGAAGAGGGCCTGGATGTGGGGGGTTTAACAGGCACTGTTTTAGTAGTCTTGGCTGCTTTAGCCCTGGCGAAGGCCTTAATGGACATGGCAGCTGGAGGCCTAGCAGCACCACGTGCTGGGGTAGAGACATCCAAGGGGATGGTGTCTGATAAGTCAACCACCGTAGTGGGTAAAATTTCTGAGGTAGATTCAAGAGTTGTAGCAGGGGCCTCAGTTGTAAGAATAGGTTCAGCTGTACTTTGATCAGTTTTCGGTTTCGCCGAAACCGAGACACTCATGATTTGCTTTACCGTGGTTTGGCTGAAACCCCGGACCGCGAGTGTCGGTCTTTATCTTTGCGTTTTTGGGGTAGTCGGAGGATCCGGCGGCATAATGTACGCAAAATCAGAACCGAAAAACTGTTCTGCAAACTCCGACCGACGCCTAAGCGTTCGTCGGTTGAAAGAGGCACAGGCAGAACAGGCTGCTACGTCGTGGGCTGGGCCTAAACAAGGCAGACAGTAAGAGTGGAAATCTTTATGAGGTATTTGTTTCCCACAGGTTAAACAATTGTTAACTTTTTCTGACATCGGCTGAGGCAAGAAAGAGTCCCCAACGGGGTACTTAGCTTTAGAAGTCTTCGAAGTAGTATTCGGTAGAAGTAATCTCTGGATCCGACCGACCGGCACTTGCGAACAGCTTCTGCTTCGGGCGCCACGCGGCAAGAAAGACTGAGGAAAATGGCGTCGGCTGATGCTTTTATACCCGAAGACCAACAGAGATGACGTCGGGTGGAGTGCGACATCAGCCGAAGCCGGACCCGGACTTTGGAATCCGGCCGACTGCAGGGCTGCCTGACGACAGGACAACCCACTTGTTATGACTGCAGATGCATCCATGAAGGACATCAAGTGACAGCAGCAGACATCAACAGAAGAATTGTTGGAAAATGATCTGATGAGGTATCTGTAGATCAAGCAGAAGGACTCTAGGAGGGCCAGACAATCCTAGGCTGTTTCTATTATAAATCAGGTAATGTCAGTAAACTATTTGGAGGAGAAACTACTGCCCCTGATGTTTAGCAGAAAAACACAGAGGCCGCTGTGAAGACTGCCTCAACAGATGAAGACAGATTCAGACGATGTGGGTGAGGAACCTTATTGGACCGTCTGAGGCTGTATGCCAGAACACACCCTCAAATCATGTGTCTCAACCTCTAAGAACAAGAAATCTGGACAGAGCCATAAATAAAAGTGGACCAAAAGCCCACAAATAGGCACAAGTTTTAAATATTGCTCTTACAAACTTAGAAAGTTGATAGAACAAGTTTTCCATTAGCATGAATTTTCTGAAAGGTATGAAGTCTGAAACTCAAATGACTATTTTCTAATTTCAATCTTTAATATTTGCCACTAATTTGCCATAAAAATCACAATTTTATGAGAAATAGACCAAAATAAGAGATAAAAATCTGGACCTTCTGTGAAAATCTGTACAGTTGAGAAGTATGCCTCATATGTGATGCAACTGAAAAAAAGGTCTGACAATAAAGGCCGTTCCCCAGACACTCATGGCCCCTCTGCACAGAGGATAAGAAAGGATTCCCCTGGTTAGAAGGTACACCAGACTTCTGAGCTACTGTCAGAATACACCTCAACAGTCCCCTAGAGGGGAGAGCGCCCTAAAAGGTTCACAATGGAAATGGGAAAGAGATTATTCCCAGCCCTAGGACACAAAAGTGTAAATAACACTTGTGTAAAATCTTACCATAACCAGATGTCCCTCTCATCCATGTTACAGTATTCTAACATGGGGGATCCTCAGTCTCAGGCGACCCGAATGTCTGGCTCATATACAAAAGCTTAGCCTGGCTGCTGTATGGGGCGTGGGACGTCACACACAGGGACCATAAACCATAGGCCATAAATGTGAAGTCTGCATGCACAGACCTCAGAAATGAATGGCCCACTCGGACAATAGTCTAAGATAAGCTGATAAGGATGCCATCCAGAAAGGAAAAAGGTCCTAGAGGGGATAGGAATACTGCAACATGGAAGACATCTATGGTTCTAAGATTTTACACAACTATTCTATGTCCTACTTTCATGTTGGAGAGTACCAAAGTCAACATGTGTTATGGGAGGTGGAAGAGGATTATTCTCCAAGAATCCATGGAGGATTGCTTTAGCAAATCCTGCCCTAGCCCTAGAGATGCAGTCCAGTTTACAATGTTTAGAGAAAGTGTGGACTGAAGAAAGTACAGTTTTGTACCTACCATAAATGTAGATGTCCGATAGGAATGCATCTGCAGTCCTTACAAATGGGTTGTCCTGTCGTCAGGCAGCCCTTCGGTCGGCCGGATTCCAAAGTCTGGGTCTGGCTTCGGTTGGTGTCGCATTTCACCCGACGTCATAGCTGCAGTTAACTCGGGTATAAAGGCATCAGCTGACGCCATTTTCCTCAGTGTTTCTTGCCCCAGATGCCAGGTGCCCTATAGGAGGACTAAATTTGGATAAATGCCAATGTTTCCAAATATTAGAGAGCAAACAAAAGATAATCATGTATGTACATATATACAAACAAATACACCATAATAGATTCCCCCAGCTAGCTATAAGAGGGGCAAATACCCTAGGAGTACCACAGAGGGGAAGGAGGGTGGGTAATCCTGACTGCAGATGCATTCCTATCGGACATCTACATTTATGGTAGGTACAAAACTGTACTATGTCCTTCAAGGATGCATCTGCAGTCCTTACAAATGGGTAGAATACCATAGCCAAACTGGGGGAGGAGGAAAGGTAGAGTTATGGTGTAGTTAAGATCCCTTGCAAAACAGCAGTGGCAAAACCTGCTCGGGATCTAGAGTATAAAGGTAAATTATAATGCTTGGCAAATGTATGCACAGAGCTCCAAGTAGCAGCCTCTAAAATGTCTTTGGTAGCCACTCCTCGTAGAAAAGCTGTGGTAGTGGCTGTAGCTCTTGTAGAGTGAGGCCTGATGTTTTCTGGAGTTTTCTTTCCATGGTAGGAGTAACAAAATCTAATGCAATTTCCAATCCACTTAGATGTTGTCTGTTTTGAAATTGCTTTCCCTTCCATGCCTGTTGCATATGCTACCAGTAGCTGGTCAGTTTTTCTATTGCTCTTGGTCCTGTCCAGGTAGTAGCGTAATTGTCTGTGTACATCCAAGGTATGCAACAGTCTTTCTCCCCTGTTCTGCGGGTTGGGGAAGAATGTAGGTAGGTGGATAGCCTGGTTTAAAGATACTCTGGAGACCACCTTAGGCATAAAAGTAGGATTTGTTCTCATGGACACTATCTTGATGGAAGATCAAAAAGGGCTGTACTGCCATTAATGCCTGTAGCTCAGAAACCCTTCTTGCTGAAGTGATTGCCAGCAGGAAAGCAGTTTTCCATGATAAGTATTGCAATTCTGCTGTTGCTGCTGGTTCGAAAGGAGGAAGTGTCAATTTTTCTAGCACAAAGTTAAAGTCCCATGCAGGTAATGGTGGCTTCCTAGGAGGCTTTACATTTTTAATTCCTCTCAGAAACTGCCTGAGCAGAGGATGTGAGAAGACTGGAGGATCCAAGTTGTATTCTGCTGAAATAGCTGATGCATGAATCTTAATGGAAGAGTAGGACAGGCCTTTGTGGAATAGCTCTGCCAAGTATTCCAGGATGTTGGCTATGTTTACCAGTGACACATCTTCCCCTTTAGTAGTACTCCAAATGAGATATCTTTTCCATTTTGCTGAATAGGTTTTCCTTGTTGAAGGTCTGCGAGCTTCTAAGATAATGTCCTTAACCCTTTGAGATAAATTCGGGTTAATTTGTCTTATGCAATGTTCCAGGCAGTCAGCTGCAGAGTTTTCAGGTTTGGATGCAGGGTGTTGTAGTTGTTCTGAGTTAACAGCAAGGGAACTAGGGGTAAGGGCCACATCTGTTCCCGAGACATGCTCCTCAGTAATGGGTACCAATGTTGCCTTGGCCAGTCTGGAGCTATCAGAATGATCCTTGGACGGTCCTCTTTGATCTTCAATAGCACCTTGTGCATCAAAGGAAGTGGTGGGAATGCATATGCTGTCAGATTTTCCCAACTGAAGGATAGGGAGTCCACCTTCCATGCCAGTGGATGGTACGTCCTGGTGCAGAATTTCTTTAATTGGTGATTGTGTGGGGATGCAAATAAGTCTATTTCTGGGAGACCCCATTTTTCTGTTATGGTTTTGAAGATGTCCGGATGCAGCATCCATTCGTGGGCATCCGTGGTAGTCCTGCTTAGTATGTCTGCTAAAGTGTTTTCTTTTCCTGGTACAAAAATTGCTTGTAGCTGAATGTTGTAACTCAGGGCCACATTCCAAAGGTCCAGGGCCATCCGGCATAGAGGGTACGAATGTGTGCCTCCCTGCTTGTTGATGTACCACATAACTGTGGTGTTGTCTGTCCTTATCAATTGGCCTGGTTGAAGAAATGGTTTGAAAGCCTGAATTGCCAGTTTTACTGCCAGCATTTCTTTTAGGTTTGTGTGTAGATGCAGTTGCTCTCGAGTCCATAAACCTTGTATGCACTTGTCCATCATGTGGGGCCCCCCCAACCAAGGTCTGAGGCGTCCGTTGTGATGGTTTGGCTTGGTTGAGTGCTGTGGAAGTGCAGTCCTTCGTTTGTTTGACAGGCCTGAGCCCACCAGTGGAATTCTTGCTTCAGGCATGGAATTAATGGAATGTGAGTTTCCAGGCTGTGCTTGTGCTGAGACCATAAATTCTTTAGGTACCACTGTAGCTTTCTCATGTGCAGTCTGGCATGTGGGACCAATATTATGCAGGATGCCATGAAGCCCAATGCCTGTAGGACTTTTCTTGCTGTTAGATGGTTTTGCTTTGTTAATGCCAAGAAGTAGAGAGGGAGTTGTTCCTGTTTTTCTACGGTTAGGAATGCCATTTGTTTGGATGTGTCCAGCTCCGCACCCAAAAAGGTTATCTTTTGGGATGGTATCAGCCTTGACTTTTTTATATTGACTGTATATCCCAGGGCTTGTAGAAGGTAGATGACTCTTTTCAAGTCTTCTGCTAGCTTGTTTTTGTTGTCCGCTTGTATCAGGCAATCGTCCAGGTAAGGGTAGATTTGGATTCCCTGAAGCCTGCAATGAGCGATTACTGATGCCAGGCATTTCGTGAACACTCTGGGCGCAATAGATAAGCTGAAGGGCAATGCTGAGAATTGATAATGCTCTGATCCTGCAAGAAATCTGAGGTATCTTCTGCAATCTGGTCGTATAGGGACGTGCAGGTATGCCTCCTTGAGATCTAGAGTAACCAGCCAAGACTCCTTGCCCAGCATGGGAAGAAGCTGCTGTAGGGTCAGCATTTTGAATTTTGGAACAATGAGGAATGTGTTTAAGGCGGACAGATCGAGAATAGGTCTCCATTTGCTTTCTTTCCTTGGTACTAGGAAGAGTCTGGAGTAAAAGCCCTTTCCTTGCTCCATATATGGTACTTTTTCCACAGCTCTTATTTTTAATAATTGATTTACTTGTTTTAGAGCTTCTGCCTTTTGAGTTGGTGGTAGGTTTGGCATTCCTCTCTTTCCTGGTAGAGTATGGAAATGAAACCTGTAACCTTGGTCTATAGTTTGCAAAATCCACTTGTCCCTTGTGATGTAATGCCAGTTCTTTGAAAATAAAGCTAGCTTTCCGCCTAAGGGTGCTTCTAGTTGTTCCCTGGTAGGCGGTGCCAGAGCTAAGTCACTGTGATTGTCCTGTTGCAGTGGTGGTGGCTGTGTCTGTGCCTCGCTGGTTGTTACCCTGCCACTGGCGTCCCCTGTAGGCACCCCTGGATTGGTTTCTGCCTCTTGAACGCCTATTCCTGCCTCTCTGTGCTTTAGAGGAGTCTGGAAAGGACCAATTCTTGGAGGGCCAATTCCTGCTAAACCTCGGAGGTTGGACCTGTAAGAAATCTTTCACTGTCTGTACGGATTTTGCCTTTTCTTCCATCTTCTTTAGTACCTGTTGTGCAGGAGAACCAAATAAATTGACCTTGTCCATGGGAGCATCTAATAGTTTTGATTTGACATGGTCCGGCAAGGCCTGCTCTTTCAACCATGCATGCCTTCTGATAACTGTGCCAGTCATGGCTGATCTAAAGGAAGCCTCCAGTGCATCATAGCCGCATTTTAAAGAATGGTTACTAACTTGCTGAATGTTATGTACCATTTCCTGAACATACTTCTTATCTAAAGGTTCATCAGAGGACAGTTTTTTAGTTAACTGGTCTAGCATACATTCTTGATATTGGATCATATGAAATTGACAGTTCAAGGCCCTAGCTGACAGAGTAGCAGAAGTGTAAACTTTTACCCCATCTCTAAGGACCTGGATTCCCTTTCAGAGGGAGGGATTTTAGCAGAGGTAGTTGCTACAGCCTTAGGCCCTGGGAGATAGTCTCGGATCTGCAAAAGGAGCCTTGTATAAATGGTGATGTGTGTCCGGGACCCTGTAGAACCTATCGGGCTTAGCAGGGGCCGGAGGTAATGAATCAGGAGCAGTACAAGCATCATTAAATGTATCATCTACAACAGAAAGAACTGGAGGTATAGCTAAAGGCCTATGTTGTGGTAAATGCAAAAAGGTTCTAAGCCTTTTCCTGGAGTCTGAAAAATCTTGGCCCTGCCATTGAAATTGTTCCCTCATAGCATGCAAGGTTTCCCCAAAGGAAAATTCCTCAGGTGGAGAGGCAGAAGGGATGGACTCTTCAGCATCAGAGTCTTCGTAAGGGGAATAAGGAGCCTCTGGAGGGTCTGTATTATCTGAATCATCAGAGGAATCATCTGAGGACACTGGCTCAGGGGGCTCTGCTCTAGGTCTCTTCTCTGGAGGTGGGTGAGAGGCCCTGTCTGGATGAGGTTGGGATCCCCGGATTATAGAAATTAGATCCTCTGCCAGAGAAAGCATTTGGGAACTGGAGCTGGGCCTGTGAGAGGGGGTCTTAACAGGCACAGTTTTTGTAGCTTTAGCCCTGGCAAAGGCCTTAATGGACATGGCTGCAGGAGGCCTAGCAGCTCCACGTGCAGGAGTTGAAATATCCAAGGGAATAGTGTCAGATAATTCCTGAGAAACCGCAACTGCAGGTTGGATTTCAGAAGCCGATTCCACCAGGTTAGAAGAGGCCTCGGTAGAAGGCATGTTTTCGGCTGAAGGAAGAACCGCTTGCTCGGTTTCAGCCGAAACATTCGCGGTTGGCTTAACCGCGGTTTCGGCCGAAACCGCGGACCGCGAGTGTCGGTCCTTTTCCTTGCGTTTTTTGGATATTTGTGAAGTCGGAGGATCCGACGGCATAATATAAGCAAAATCAGAGCCGAAAAACTGCTCAGCAAATTCCGACCGACGTCTAAGCGTCCGTCGGTTAAAAGAAACACAGGCTAGACAAGCTGCTACGTCGTGGTCTGGGCCTAAACAAGGTAAGCAGTAAGAGTGGAAATCTTTATGAGGTATTTGTTTCCCACAAGTTAAACAGTTATTCACTTTTTCTGACATCGGCTGAGGCAAGAAAGAGTCCCCAACGGGGTACTTAGCTTTTTAGAAGTCTTCGGTAGTAGTAGAAGTATTCGGTAGTAGTAATCTCTGGATCTGACCGACCGGCACTTGCAAACAGCTTTTGCTTCGGGCGCCACGCGGCAAGAAAGACTGAGGAAAATGGCGTCGGATGATGCCTTTATACCAGAGTAACTGCAGCTATGACGTCGGGTGAAGTGCGACACCAGCCGAAGCCAGACCCAGACTTTGGAATCCGGCCGACCGAAGGGCTGCCTGACGACAGGACAACCCATTTGTAAGGACTGCAGATGCATCCTTGAAGGACATCATGTGGTGCTTCTAAAACGGTGGCTTATCTGGTTCTTTGAAGAATGCCCCTGAGGAGGCCACAGGCCTGGTTGAGTGGGCTCGCACTGTGTAGGGTAATTGTTTTCATGGAAGGTGTAGCAGAAAGATATTGTTTTGGAAATCCATGAAGAGATAGTTTTGCTTGGATACAGCTTTTCCCAGAGCCCTGGGGTGGAAGGATACAAACTGGTTGGACTTTCTGATGTCCTTACTCTTACCCAGACAGAATCTAATTTGTCTGTGAACTTCAAAGGAATGGAGCACACTCAATTTCAATCTATGGGGAAGGAAAGAAAGTGGGTAAATGAATAGACTGCTTAAGGGAGAGTTCATTGACCACTTCAGGCCTGAAGGAAGGGTTTGTACGAACAGAGACCCTGTCTTTATGAAAAATTAGATACGGTGGGTTATCCAAGAGTGCTTGTAACTCAGACTCTTCTGGCTGAAGTTAAGGCTACAGGAAGCACTGTTTTTCAAGTGCACATATTTAACGTGGCTGAAGCTGCTGGTTGAAATGGAGAAGTGAGTTTTTCCAAAATAAAATTCAAATCCCAAGGAGGAGGGGGTTGTTTTTTTTCAGTGGTCTGATGTGAAGGACCCCTTTGAGAAAGAGCTTCACCTCTAATCTAGATAGTAATGGTGGACTGAGAGGCAAGCAGGCTGAGACAGCTGACAAATGGACTTTCACTGAGGAGTAGGAAAGTTCAGATTTTAGGAGCTCTCACAAATAAGACCAGACTAGAGGTATATATTCCTGAAAGGGGTCTTAGTTGTCAGTGAAGACACCAAGTGGAGAACCTTTTTAGGATCTCCTGGTAGTGGGCTTCTGGCCTCCTGCATGACAAACAGCACATCCTCTGAGTAAACATGTCTAAATGGAATCAAAATTTACTACCCACAGGGTTAGTCAGTGTTTGCAGGTGTGGGTGGATAAGAGATCCCCTTCTGTCGTGTGATGATTGCCACCTTCAGAGGTAACTTGTGGTGACTGCCCTTGGCTAGTGACAAAAGGAGGGAACCAGTGTTGCCTTGGCCAAAAGGGAGTCACCAGCAAGATTTTTTGGATTCAGCAGGATTTTCTGTAAGAGGGAGAATGCATACAGAATCATCCCTTTCCAGGAAATTGTGAAGGTATCCACTCTCCAAGCTTGTGGGAAGAGGGACCTTGAGCAGAATAGCTGTAGATGGCTGTTCTGAGGAGAGGCAAACAGATCTATCTGTGGTGTATCCCCACCAGTCGACTACATTCAGGAAAACATCCCTGTGGAGCATCCATTTGTCATTCTGAGACAATGATCTGATGAGCATTCACCTGATCATTGTTTTGTGATGGGATATAAATTGCCTATAGTTTTACACTGGAGAGGGTAGCTAGCTCCCCTGCTTAAATGGCCAGCCTGCAGAGTAAGACTTGGTCCCCCCTCTTGCTTGTTGATGTACCACAGGACAGTGGTTCCATCTGTAAAGACTTTGAGGGAACCTAGGTGCATGAGGGGAACTAATGCCTTCAGAGCTAGGGCGGCAGTAATTTCCCTTACGTTGACGTGTTGTTTTCCAAAGGTAGGGGTCCCACTGTCCCTACATCTTGAGCCCATTCACAATGGCCCCCACCCCAGATCTGATGCATCTGTGTACATCTGTTGAACTGCAGTGAGAGGCTGTAATGGAGGTCCTGGACTCAGATGAATTTGCTGAATCCACCACCTGACTTTTCTTTAGACAGGGAAGGAATGCAACCTGAAACGTTAGTGGATGGGTGTGCTGGGACCAGGCGCTCTTCAAATACCACTGAAACTTCATGTGTAGCCTGGCAGAGAGGCAACATGGGGAGAGTGGCTGCCATCAGACCCAGGAGGTGAAGGAATTCTCTGTCTGAAATGCAGTTGACTAGTAGTTTTTGAAAGATGTTGGCGAGTGAAGTGACCTTTTCTAGTGGGAGAAAAGCCTTCATCAAATCCTGTCTTATTCTACAACCCAAGGAAATCTAGTTTTGGGAAGGAGTAAGGGAGGACTTGAGTAGGTTGACGGTAAAACTCCCAGGCTTTCGAGGAGGGAAATGGTGAATTGAAGGCATCTCTGCAGGGTACTTGGATCCAATGCCTAGATGATGAGGTACTCTAAGTATGGGAAGATATGAATGACTTTTGTTATGCAAAAGGCCACAGTGGGGGCTAGACATTTTGTAAATACCCTTGGAGCTGTAGATAAACCAAAGGGCAAGGCAGTAAACTGATAGTGCTGCAAAATGCAGGAATTTGCAAAAGGCTGGGTGGATAATGATGTGACCAGAAAGGAACTGGGTATCAAGAGTAGAAGTAGGGTTTGAAGGGACAGCATGCGGAGAGTGAGCACTATGCAGAAAGGGATTTAGAAGAGATGGGTCCAGGATGGGTCTCCATGGACTATCCTTTCTTGGGACTAGGAATTATGCGGGAATAGAAGCCTTGACCTTCCTGTCCTGGGGAGAGGCACCCCTTCCACTGTGCCCTGTAGAACCAGATTTTGAATAACTTGAGGGATGAGATGGATTTGGTATTTTACTGGGAGGGGGAAACTTTTTGGGGGAAGGTTTTTTCCTGCCAAGTCATGAAATATCCTTTCCACAAATGATTAATTCCCACTTGTCTGAGGTGATTTGTTGCCAAAGGGGAAGACAGAGAGGCAGGCAGGCAGAAAGAGGAAGGATGCAAGGGGAGTTTTGACAGTCATGCATTGTTAGGCCTGTCGGGAAAGGCTTGGTCTTGGATTAGTTTTGACAATAGCTAGGTCTGGTAGAGGAAGGTTTCCTGGTGCCTTTTCTGGATTTGGAAGTAGGAGGTGCAGAGGCCTTCCTAACAAAACTTGGTTTGGCAAGGTAGTTTCTGTGAAACTTGGGCAATGGTGAGACTAAGAGGTGCTTTAGGTCCTGAAGCTCCTCGATCTTCTGCAGGTTTTTAAAAAATGTTGCTGTTTTGCAAAGAGGAACTTATTGTCAAGAGGGGCATCCATAATCTTGTTTTTAAAGTCATCTGGCAGTGGCTGTAGTCTGAGCCAGGAGTACCTATGAAGGATGGATGCTGATGCAGCTCACCTAGCTGATGCTTCTGCATTCATAGCTGAATTTAATGGAGTGTCTAGTGACCTGTGCAGCTAAGGAAAGTTTAGAGACAACTTGTGGTTTTGGTGGGAGAATCTGGAATGGAGGAAAGCAGATTCATGGCTTGTGAATCTAGGTCTAAAGTGTATTCCACCATACGAGTTTGGCAATTAATGGCTCTAAGGGCCAGCACTGAAGTATAACATTTTCTTTCCTAACCTGTACATCACCTTGCTATCTTTATCTGTTGGCAGTAGGGGGAAAGAAAAGAGCAGCTGTCTGGATTGTTTGTCTGCTGAGACAGCAATAACAGTTGGATCTGCCATGGGAGGCATAAGGAATATGAAGTCATCAGGAACTTTATAGAACCTGTCTGGTCTTTTAGAAGAAAGTGGCTGAGACTCTGGAGTCTTGGAAGCTGATACAAAAGCACCCAAATAGGCTGGAATTACTGGAGGGGTGGCTGAGGGGAATTCCATCTGCAGAAGCCTGTACTTCTGTCATCAGTGTGGAATCCCATTTAAAGTATTCCCTCTTTCTGGAAATAGTTTCCCCAAAGGTGAAGTCTTCAGGTGGGGAATCGCCTTCCAAGGAATACTTGTCCTGAGAACAGTATTCCAGGGGAGAAGCCAGCTGTGAGGCATAGGAGTGGAACTCTGAGGAAGAAGAATCTTCATCATGGTCTGTGCATGTGGCAATAGGCCAGCAGAAGCAGGCTTGAGGCTCAGGGTTGAAACAGCAGCAGGAGTCTGAGGAAGCAGGCTTCAGGGGCAAGGCCTGAAAGAGAGATTGAGAAAATGCCTGGCAATCAGGCAAATCTTCTGATGGAGGAGACAGATGTTTAGACTTCTGTTTTCTTTTCAGAGGAGGAGTCTTAGGTCCAGGCTGAGTAGGTGAAGGCCGTGCCCGATGTTGGCCTAGGACTAGAAGCGCCTTCCTCAGGGATGGATGGTAACACTAAGCCTTTGGGCGAAACTGCCCCCCCCCAGACATAGGAGGCAGACCGCTAAAACCTCAGTGGACTTGCAGGCTGGAGAAACTAAGGAGGCGTCTGAAGCGGTACCCGCTAAAGTAACCAAGCCTATCGGATGTACTTCTACCCCTAAACTGGCAGCTGGCAACACGTCAGTACTCAGTGCGGGTGCAGTCGCTGCATCTGGCCTAGCTACTTTGGCCACATTTTCTGGCGGTTCTGCTGAAATGGACGGTTCTGATGCCATACCAAGGAAAGGCTTTTAAGTCATTGGTTCTCAATGAAAAACTTTAGGGCTGCGAGACGGCTATGCAGTGTTTTTGGAACAAACGACTGGCAGATGGTGCACACTTTGTAGTCATGGGAAGGCCTGAAGCAGAAGTCGTGGCTATCTTTGTATGGAATTTGTCGACTGCACTTGCATTTTCCCCTCTTAGATGAGATGGACAGAATCAGCTAAAGGAATATACAGCAACCCAACGGGGTACTTATCTTTTCAGGAGTCATTTTGTATAGAGCAGAACGAGTGAGCAGACATTCAACTAGTGGCAGAGAAGTTGTGAGGTCTGTGGATGTCACATTTATGGCCCACGGTTTATGGTCCCTGCATGTGACATCCCAAGCACCATACAGCAGCCAGGCTAAGCTTTTGTATACGAGCCAGATGTTAGTGTCACCTCAGGCAGAGGATCCCTCATGTTAGAATACTGCAACATGAGAATAGAAAGGCATTAGTTGTGTAAAATCTTACCATAACTGTAGCTGTCCTCTTCTATGTTGCAGTGTTCCTTACACATGGGTTTGTATTCCGCCCACTAATCCAACGTCCAGCCTGTATACAAAAGCTTACAGCCACTGCCAGTATGTGGGACGTTGCATGTAAGCACTAACAATATCAGCCAATAAAGGGATGTTCATATGTACCATCCTCAGAAGTTAGCCCCATGAGGGACAACAATACTAAGGCAAACCAGGAGTCATCCTAGGAAGTAACAAGTTGCAAGGGGGAAAGCGGGAGGGGCAGAATACTGCAACACAAAAAAGGACATCTATGGTTAAAGTAGATGTTAAGAGTGTTCACCCTGCTGCAGTCATCACACTTGGGTTATCCTGTCGTCAGGTGGTCCCGCAGTCGGCCGGAATTCCAAAGTCTTGGTCCGGCGTCGGTTGCTGTCGCTTCTTCCCTGATGTCAGTGCGCCAGGGGTATATATAATGCATCCAACGCCATTTTCTTCAGTTTTTCTTGCCCCAGATGTCAGGTGCCCCCAAAAAGGTGGTCAATAATTAGTACCAAATTAAGTACTTTTTGCACAAACACAAAATCCCTCCAGCTATAAGCAAATACATCAGGAAGGTATTGTAGAGATTTAGCCAGTTATAGAGGGGATGGAGGGAGGGTAACCTGGACTGCAGCAGGGTGAACACTCGAACATCTACATTTATGGTAGGTACAAAACTGTACTATGTTCATCGTGTTACCCTGCTGCAGTCATCACACTTGGGTAGAATCCCAAAGCTATGGATGGGTGGAGGAGTTATAGAGGGTTAGAGGAGGCTAGAAGGCCCTGCAGAACTGCAGTGGCGATGCCAGCCCTAGTCTTAGAGTAAAGTGGTAAGTGATGGTGTTTGGTAAAGATGTGTACTGAACTCCAAGTTGCAGCTTCCAAAATCTCCTTGGTTGGAACTCCCCTGAGGAAGGCTGTATATGTAGCTGTTGCCCTGGTAGAGTGGGGCCTAATGGTAGCAGGAACTGGTTTTTCATGATGGGTATAGCAAAAACGAATGCAATGTCCTATTCATTTGGAAATGGTTTGTTTTGATATAGCCTTCCCTTGTGTAGCTGTAGCATAGGATACAAAGAGCTGGTCAGATTTTCTGAAAGACTTCGTTTTATCCAAGTAGTAAAGAAAGTTGCCTGTGAATTTCCAAGGAATGCAGGAGTCTTTCTCCTTTGTTCTGTGGGTTTGGGAAGAAGGTGGGTAAGTGAATGGTTTGATTTAAAGACGCACTGGAAACCACCTTAGGCATGAAGGAAGGATTGGTACGTAGAGAAACTCTGTCTTGATGGAAAATGAGGAAAGGTTCCACTGCATTAGTACCTGCAACTCTGAGACTCTTCTAGCTGAAGTTATTGCTAGCAGCAGGGCAGTCTTCCATGATAGGAACTGCAGATCTGCAGAGAAAGCTGGTTCAAAGCGAGGCAGCGGAAATTTTTCCAGAACAAAATTTAGGTCCCATGTTGGTGTAGGTGCTTTCCTGGGGGGCCTAATGTTTTTTGCCCCTCTGAGGAACTGCCTTAGAAGTGGATGCGAAAATAAGGGTGGTTCCGTGTTGTAGTGGGCTGAAATAGCTGATGCATGGATTTTAATGTAGGAAAAAGAAAGTCCTTTGTGCAACATCTCAGTTAAATACTGTAGAATCTGAGGCATGTGAGGCTGAAGTGTGTTTTGGCCTTTAGCTTGGTTCCAGGCACAAAACCTTTTCCATTTGTCCGAATAGGCCTTCCTGGTGCTGGGCCTCCTAGCTTCCAGAATATCATCCATAACTGCTTGGGAAAGAGGAGCTGGCTGAATGTTTAGGTTATATGCCATGCAGCCAGATTTAAGGTTTTTAGCTGGCTGTGAAGAATCTGATTGTTTTGCTGTGTGAGCAAATGGGCAATTTGTGGTAAAATCCAAGGTGGGCCCTGGGCCATATTCTTCAGTAGTGGGTACCAGTGCTGGCGTGGCCAGTCTGGGACTATGAGTATCGGTCGTGGTCTCTCCTTTCTGACTTTCAGAAGCACCTTTGTGAGGAGAGGCAATGGAGGGAAGGCATATACTGTCAGGTTTTTCCAACTGAATGAGAATGCGTCCTTGTACAAAATTTTGTTAGTTGATAGTTTTGAGGACTGGCAAACAGGTCTATGTCTGGAAGGCCCCATTTTTGAGTTATTGCAAATACTTGTGGATCCAGTTTCCACTCGTGGGGATCCATGAGGTTTCTGCTGAGGTCTGCCAATGTGTTCTTTTTTCCTGGCAGGAATTGAGCTTGTAACTGAACTTGGTAAGCCAGAGCTGTGTTCCACAAGGTCATTACTTGCCTGCATAGAGGGTAGGAGTGTGTACCCCCTTGTTTATGTACCACATTAGTGTGGTGTTGTCCGTCCTTATTGTAAGTTGTCCTGGATGTAATAGATTCTTGAAGGCTGTCAGAGTATTCTGTACAGCTAGCATCTCTTTTTGATTGATGTGCAGATTCCTTTGATCTGCAGTCTATACGCCTTGAACACACTGTCCTGCCATGTGTGCCCCCCAGGTGTAGTCCGATGCATCTGTTGTCATAGTTTTCCTGGCTGGGGGCAAGGTGAAAGGCTGACCCTTGTTGAGGTGACAAGCCAGTGACCACCATAGAAACTCCTGTTGTAGGCAGGGAATGAGAGATATCATTGTGTCCAAGCTGTGGCTGTGTTGAGACAATACACTTTTTAGGTACCACTGTAATTTCCTCATATGCAGCTTTGCAAATGGTATTAGTAGTATGCAAGATGCCATGAAGCCCAAGGCCTGCAGAATTTTTCTTGCAGGGAGCTGGGCCTTTGTTGCCATTGTTTTGAAATATTGAGTCAGTTGTAGTTGTTTGTCTGGCGTCAGATAAGCCTTCTGGGCTGTTGAATTCAAGCTGGCACCCAGGAATGTCATATTTTGTGAGGGTCCAACAAACGCAAAAAGTAAAACAAGTGAAAACAAAAACCAGAAGACAAAATTACCCTGTACTTGTGAACGCCAAGGGAATTCTTGTATAGTCCACACTTGTAAATTCTCCATACTCAAATGGCGGCTGTAGCCAGAATCCAGGATAAAATCAGTTATGTTAGATGCTAAATAAATGTCCACAAAGAGGTCCTATGCGACAAAATATCCATATGAATCAAGTAGTAAAAAAAGATTTCTCCAAAAGCTTTATTGAACCAATACTGTGAAGCGCTTTTAGTCTCACTAATAGTGGGACATCTTCAGACACAGATTCTGACAAAAGCCAAGGTTTAAATACTGGTTTTGGCGCCAAAAAGGTGCCGTTGCTAGGTTACAGTTCTGTGCTTCCATTAGTTAAAGGTATAGTGTCCTAACAACTAATGAGGTGAATCTATAAATGAATTTAAAACAAAATCAACAAAACTTCAGAACCACTAAAAAGATTAAAAGCATTGCTAGGATGTCATTATTACAGTATCAAGGTCAATTCGTACGGGCGGCCCGAATGGTATCAAGGAACGATGACTTTCATGATGAATGTAGACTTTTGTGTTCCATGTTTACCATGAGAGGTTATCCTAAACACCTTACTGATGAAGTTACCCTTTGAAGTCCTGTTGGAAGTACTAGAACTTTTTTGGCAGATTAGGTGCCATGCCAATGCCCCCCCCCAGGCCTTAATAAGACTATCACATTACACCAGTTACCGAAATCGAGAAGCCTACGACGTTGACATATACCATTGTCATGTTATATACTCTTGTGGGGGGAGGGGTAGCTTGCTTTGCTTTCAGAGTGAATTTCTGCACATTACCGCGCACGTATGGAGTAATTTGTCCTTAGTAACCTTGCATTTTACCTTTATATAGGTTTACTAGTTGCTGTTTGATTTTAAATTTATCGTTTACATGTTAGCATATATATTTTTACCATATTTCTTTTACAATTACAATACACATGCTTTCCACATGACCTGGCTACATTAATTGCACTATTTAATAGTTCTTTGTTCAGGTGTCACTGTATATCCTGAACATATATTTATGACTTTTGTTAGACTTTGTAGTTTGGTATGTGTTTTAGGTGGGATTCTGACCAGACTGTTGTAGTTCTAATGTGACTTTGTACCATCTTTCAATAGCAATTTCCCACAACAACGTTCTTTCTTTTTTGTAACCACTCAGTTCTTTGATGTGATTTATTTATACATGTATTCATTGCTCAAGTTGAGTAACTTTTGTACATACTGGCTTTTGTTTGTTACTGCTCATTCCTTAATCTGAAACATGTAGTAATATATAGATGTGATTTGTATTACCATATATACTTTATATTTTTATATTTGTTTTATATTTAGTATTTATTTAGATATTGTAATAATGACATCTTAGGGATGCTTTTAATCTTTTTAATGGTTCTGAAGTTTTGTTGATTTTGTTTAAATTCATTCAGATTCATCTCATTAGTTGTTAGGACACTATACCTTTAACTAATTGAAGCACAGAACTGTAACCTAGCAATGGCACCTTTTTGGCGCCAAAAACCAGTATTTAAACCTTGTTTTTTGTCAGAATCTGTCTGAAGTCGTCCCACTATTAGCGGGACGAAAAGCGCTTCACAGTATTGGTTCAATAAAGCTTTTGGAGAAATCTTTTTTACTACTTGAGTCATATGGATATTTTGTCACATAGGACCTCTTTATAGACATTTATTTAGCATCTAACATAACTGATTTTATCCTGGATTCTGTCTACAGCAGCCATTTGAGTGTGGAGAATTTACAAGTGTGGACTATACAAGAATTCCCTTGGCGTTCACAAGTACAGGGTAATTTTGTCTTCTGGTTTTTGTTTTCACTTGTTTGTTACTTTTTGCGTTTGTTGGTCTGTCATGGCTGAAGACATATCACCCAGTCCTGATATTGATCTTAATAAATCAACAGAACACACTCAATACCTTTGGTTGAAGCACTTTCGAAACAAGTTGAAGCTTTAACCAAAAAAGTAGAAAATCTGTGTAACAACCAAACACAGAGCTGTAACAACAGTGCTAACACTAACAAAGAGGTCTGCACTCCACCTGTATCCAACAGAAATGAATCTAATTGTAATGCATCTGTACTACCGACCCAAGTTAACAACAACGACCTAAGGGGTAATACACCAAACAGCAATAATCAACGATCCAAAGGGCTTATTGGGGCACCCTCTTTAGCCGAATGGTTATCCGAACCACTAACATTTCAATTACCAACTACAAGTGTAACCAGGGTGCAATCGGCCGAGGATCCAACAGCCATTTCTATTCTATTAAAGCAACTTGACCACCATTTGATAAAATATAAAAAGTTGAAAACTGAGATTGCCTATTTTTGTGAATGCCTAAGTGAAGGCATAGTACCAAAAGGGTTGCGTTCTTGGCAATACCCTACTGGCCTAGTGGATGGTTCACTATTCCACAAAGACTTAGTTCAACTTTTCAACAGACATGGCTGCGAGCTTTTAGAAATGATATGCAAACATTATGAACTGCAAGCCACAGAAATTATGCAGATAGCTACCAGCTTAAATGAGACAATTCAACAGCATTCAAATTTTATTAGTTACCAATATGACTACGACAGGATTTTGTTTAGCATAGACCAATATATTGATAAGATTAAGGAAGGAAAATGCAAGAAACTGAAAAGGGACAGAATAGCGTACAGTAATGGGTTAGCATACCCTAAACCTCCCCCCTCACAGAATAACGCTAATTTTACTTCTATGGCTACCCTTCAAAGTAACATCATAGGCCAAAATGAAGAAAGAAATAATATTAATGAAGAAAATGGATTTAGTAACAATAACAACCAATCTTTTTACCAAGAGAATGATAAGTGCTTAACAGGTATCCCATGTTGGGATCCCACAGCGCTCCTCAAATTTTCGGACAGAAGCCTCATTACAATTTACGGAAAACCACTTATTACAGCCCCAACTATCGGAACAGGAACACCACCAACAACTGAGGGAGGAGGGGGAGGTAAGCCTGGATACTTCAAACCATTTTACTATTTTATACAATTCATCTAAAGACTTTAAAATTTTCAATTTTTCTTCAGTTTATGCTACACCAAATATTATTGAATTATTAGCCCGAGGTCATTCATTTGTTCCTACCTGTCGGGCTAACTTAGTCACAACTATTGTTGATTTTAAGTTGTTTTTGAGGAAATTAAATTTGTGCATGTATTTTAGTAATACAAATCCAGTTGACAACAAGTTTCATATAGCAAGTACATTTATTCCACCGACAACATCCATTTTTGGCAGTCTTTGAATTAATGTGCGAAAACGACTTTAGGAATATGCTTTACTTAAACAGTTTAATGTATGACCTAATATTTCCAAAGAGGACAGATGGTCTCTCACATTATTAAAAAATACTGCTATTACATTTATTCACCCTGACAAGGGTGGCGGTTTGGTTATAATGACACAATCACAATATATTGAGAAAATGGAATCTCTCCGACAATACTGCTTATCAATTATCTTCCAAGAACGAAATGTATCAAGCGTATAAAATCTACATTTAACGACTTCTTTATAGAAGGAAGGATTGACTTGACTACATTTAATTACTTGAACATGCTTGCACTCAAGATTCCTATTCTTTTCGGCATCCCCAAGATTCATAAGTCCCTAATTAACCCCCCCATGCGACCACTAGTAGATGGACGTAATAGTATGACGTATCCATGTGCCAAAATTATTGATTCAATTTTGAAAAAATATGTACTGAAAGAAAAAAAACATGTAAGGATTCGTGGTCTTTTTTGTATAATAACAACGTTGAGTATAATGATTCATTTAATTTCTTAACAGTCGACGTTTAAGATTTATATACATATATACCACACACAGAAGGTAATGAATATGTTAGCTATATGTTGAGAAAGCACCAAGCACCTACACTTGAGGTAGAATTAGTTGAACAAATGCTTGATTTAGTGTTGTCCTATAATTTTTTTACCTTCAATATTTATTTACAAAAAAATAGAGGTGGCCATGGGTTCACCCTGCGGCGCTAGTTTTGCCAATCTAGTCATGGCCTATTGGGAACAGGATATAACAAGTAGAAATCATGACCTTATGAATAAGATCAGGTACTATACACGCTTTTTAGATGATATTTTTATTCTAATCGAAGGGAATGAAGATACAGCACACGAATTAGTATAATTTTTTAATTCTAGTTCTAACTTTTACATCCAACTTCAATAGACACAGGATTAGTTATTTAGATGTAGATTTAAGGAAGGACCTTAAAAACAAAGTTTACTATGCTAATACACAGGAAAGATACCTATTCTAATACTTTATTACACTATTCAAGCTGCCACCCCCTTTATCAGAAAAAGTCTGTTGTAAAAGGTAAATTCGTACGGGCGGCCCGAATGGTATCAAGGAATGATGACTTTCATGATGAATGTAGACTTTTTGTTCTATGTTTACCATGAGAGGTTATCATGAACACCTTATTGATGAAGTTATGTCTGAGGTTGGATCAAAAAGAGAAGCAGGTACCTATATGCCGATTCTTAAGGCCTTGAATCAAGCACCCGTTCCTGTAAGTACTAGTGAATCCATGTATATTAATGTTTCTTTTATTACACCCTATAGCTTAGACAGTAACTTTATTTCTCTCATCATTAATAAAAATTGGATCATCATATCCAACGATGGCGTTCTGAGTAAAAAAATTACCACCTAGGCCAAAGATGGTCTGGAAAAAAGGGAGAAACTTGAAACAGATATTACAAAACAATGTGTCACTAGGAACACAGAGTGGGTATGTATCAGTGCAATATGTGTAATTATTGTGCACATATGATTACAGGGCAGACATTCACAGTAAGGAACATTACATATGACCTCAAATATAAATTCAACTGCTTGTCAACCAAAGTAATTTACTTGGCACAGTGCTAGGCTTGTCCTTCATTTTATTTAGGAAACTACGAGAACGGGTCTACGAACACCTATACGCAATCAAGAAAAAGAAAACAGAAAATGCACTTGCTAAACATATTATTGACAACCCTAGACAATTTCAATTTTAAAGCAATTGATACCATATCACCTGACAGCCGTGAAGGACCCTTTGAAGTCCTGTTGAAGTCCTGTTGGAAGTACTAGAACTTTTTTGGCAGATTAGGTGCCATGCCAATGCCCCCCCAGGCCTTAATGAGACTATCACATTATATCCATTACTGAAATTGAGAAGCCTACAACGTTGATATATACCATTATCATGTTATATACTCTTGTGGGGGGGGGGGGGGGTGGGGGTGTTTTCGGAGTGAATTTCTGTACATTACTGCGCACTTATGGAGTAATTTGTCATTAGTAACCTTGCATTTTACCTTTATATAGGTTTACTAGTTGCGGTTTGATTTTAAATTTATCGTTTACATGTTAGCATATATATTTTTACCATATTTCTTTTACAATTACAATACACATGCTTTCTACATGACCTGGCTACATTAATTGCACTATTTAATAGTTCTTTGTTCAGGTGTCACTGTATATCCTGAACATATATTTATGACTTTTGTTAGACTTTGTAGTTAGGTATGTGTTTTAGGTGGGGATTCTGATCAGACTATTGTAGTTCTAATGTGACTTTGTACCATCTTTCAATAGCAATTTCCCACAACGTTCTTTCTTTTTTGTAACCACTTGATTCTTTGATGTGATTTATTTATATATATATCCAGTGCTCAAGTTGAGTAACTTTTGTACATAATGGTTTTTGTTTGTTACTGCTCATTCCTTAGTCTGAAACATGTAGTAATATATAGATGTGAATTGTATTACCATATATACTTTATATATTTTTATATTTGTTTTATATTTAGTATTTATTTAGATACTGTAATAATGACATCTTAGCAATGCTTTTAATCTTTTTAATGGTTCTGAAGTTTTGTTGATTTTGTTTTAAATTCATTCATAGATTCACCTCATTAGTTGTTAGGACACTATACCTGTAACTAATTGAAGCACAGAACTGTAACCTAGCAACGGCACCTTTTTGGCGCCAAAACCAGTATTTAAACCTTGGTTTTTGTCAATCTGTTTGTCTGAAAAAGTCCCACTATTAGTGGGACGAAAAGCGCTTCACAGTATTGGTTCAATAAAGCTTTTGGAGAAATCTTTTCTACTACTTGATTCATATGGATATTTTGTCGCATAGGACCTCTTTGTGGACATTTATTTAGCATCTAACATAACTGATTTTATCCTGGATTCTGTCTACAGCAGCCATTTGAGTGTGGAGAATTTACAAGTGTGGACTATACAAGAATTCCCTTGGCGTTCACAAGTACAGGGTAATTTTGTCTTCTGGTTTTTATATTTTGTGAGGGTACTAGTTTTGATTTCTTTTCGTTTACTGTGTACCCCAGGCAACAGATGTTTTACAAAAGCCAGATGTTGTAAGAGGGTGTCCTTGCTTTCTGCTTGGATGAGGCAGTCGTCCAGACATGGGTATATTTGAATTCCTCTTTGTCTGCAGTATGCAATTACTGGTGTCAGGCATTTTGTGAAGACCCTGGGCGCAGTAGATAAGCCAAAGGGCAGTGCAGAGAATTGGTAATGGGTTGAACCTGCAATGAAACGGAGGTATCCTCTGCAACTTTGTCTGATAGGGACATGCAGGTATGCCTCCTTGAGGTCCAACGTTACTAGCCATGCTTTCTTGCCCAACATGGGAAGAAGCTGCTGTAATGTTAGCATCTTGAATTTGGGTACTTGTAAGAAGGTGTTTAGAATTGAAAAGGTCCAGAATTGGTCTCCAGGCATTGTCCTTTCTGGGAACTAGAAAGAGTCTCGAGAAAAATCCTTGGCCTTGCTCTCGAGTAGGTACCAGTTGAATGGCTCTCATGTCCATGAGAGCTGTAATTTGTCTTTGTGCCTCTGGCCATTGATTTTGTGGCAGGCTTGGCATTCCTCTTTTCATTGGCAAAGTGTGAAAATGGAATCTTGTACCCTTGTGAAATTATGTCTAGGACCCATTTGTCCTTTGTGACAATGTGCCAGTTGTCTGAAAAAAGTGCGAGTTTTCCTCCCAAGGGGGCTGCCAAGAGAGTGTTTCTTGGCCAGATGAGGTGCAAGTCATTGAGTTTGCCTTCTGGTAGTTTGGGAACCGTCTTCTCCTCCCTTCTGTGCTACAGTGCCCCATTGTTGAGGTTTGTACTGGGCTTGTGGTTGTCCTCTGCCTCTTGGACGTCTGTATTTACCCCTCTGTGGTCTGTCAGTAGCTGGAAAGGACCAATTTTTTGTTGGCCAATTTCTGCTGAAGCGAGGGGGCTGTACCTGTAGGAAATCTTTGACTGTCTGCATAGATTTTGCCGTATCCTCCATTTTCTTTAAGACTACTTCTGCTTAAACTCCAAAAAGAACATCCTGCTGTAAGGGAGCATCTAGAAGCTTTGCTTTAACATGATCAGGCAGAGTTTGTTCCTTTAACCAAGCATGCCTACATATAACAGACCCAGTGACAGCTGCTCTGCAGGAAGCCTCCAAAGAATCAAACCCACATTGTAAAGTATGTTTGCCCACCTGTTCAGTTGCATGCAACAGATCCTGCATTTCTTTCAATTCAGACTGTTGAGGGAGTGTGCTCATTTTTTGTTTTAACTGAGACATTAGAAATTGCTGATATTTTAGCATGTGAAACTGGCAGTTTAGTGCCCTCATAGCTAGAGTGGCTGAGGTGTAAACCTTTTTCCCCAACCTGTCTAGTGTTCTGGAATCCCTTTCAGAGGGTACAGGATTTTTTGCCATAGAAGCCTTAACCCCTTTTGGACCATGGGAGATAGTCTCTGGATCAGCAACAGGATTTTTATAAAGAAATTTGTGGGAATCAGGCACACTACAGTATCTGTCAGGTTTGGCCGGAGCAGGAGGCAGAGAATCTGGGTTCAAACTGGATTCTAAGTAAACATCATCCACAATGTCTAAAACTGGGGGGGATGGCAAGTGGTCTGTGCTGGGGGAGTAAAAAACTGAGCCTTTTCTTAGAGTCAGAGTAGTCCTGACCTTCCCAGTGAAAATGTTCCCTCATAGTGTGTAAAGTTTCCCCAAAGGAGTAGTCTTCAGGAGGAGAAGCTGAGGGAATAGAATACTCAGCATCAGAATCTTCATAAGGGGAGAAGGAATAATCTTGGTCCTCAGAGGAGCCTGAGGAAATAGACACTTGTTCAGAGGAGGCATAATCTTCCTCTTGTCTAGGCCTTTTGTCGGGAGGGGGTTGGGAACCCCTGATTAGAGATATCAAATCTTCAGCAATTTTGTGCATCTGTTTCTTAGGCATGGGGCCTTGAACAGGGGACTGAAGTGCAGTCTTTTTAGGTTTAATAGGAGTCTTAGTCTTAGGATAAGTTTTTATGGTGAGCGTTGTCTGTCTGAAGACGCCTTCAGAAACCGAAGGTGTTTCTGCAGGACCGATATCTTTTTCAGCAGTGTTATCAGTAGGGCCTAAACAAAATGGCTGCGACGGCCTAGTACTTTCCACCAAAAGATCCAAAGCGGTCTTGGGTTCCAGATCTGCGGTAGTCCGGGGCTGCGTCGGAGCCTCACTTTAGACCGGTGAACCGGAGACCGGACTAGCCGAGGCCTTGGAGTCTGGCTTGGGTCTAGGCTGCCTGTCCTTATCCTTGCGTTTTTTGTGCACGCCAGTAGTCGGTTGCTCCGGCGGCATAGTATAGTTGAATTTTCTACCGAAGTGTCGTGTGAAATCAAAGCGTCTTTTTATAGTATGCTTATTAAACCTAGCACAAAAACGACAATTAGTAACGTCGTGGTCTGGGCCTAGGCAAGGTATGCAGTAAGAATGAAAATCCTTATGAGGTATTTGCTTCCCACAAGAAATACAATTGTTAACTTTTGCTGACATCGGTCTGAGGCAAGAAAAGTTTCCCCAACGGGGTACTTAGCTTTATTGAAGACTTTGGATCTGAAATTTGACTTCGAAAATCTCAGGAGTCGGCTGACTGGCACTTGCGAACTGCTTCTGCTTTGGGCACCGCGCAGCAGGAAAGACTGAAGAAAATGGCGATGGATGCATTATATATACCCCTGGTGCACTGACGTCAGGGAAGAAGCAACAGCAACCGACGCCGGACCAAGACTTTGGAATTCCGGCAGACTGCGGGACCGCCTGACGACAGGATAACCCAAGTGTGATGACTGCAGCAGGGTAACATGATGAACATCTACTCTTTCTATTCAACGCTGCAGTATTCCTTACATACAGTAGTGCGTGTCAAAAGTAACCCAGGGAAGTGCAGGGAGTCAAAGAAAATGAGGAACATTTTCCGCAAATCCATGCAGAATCACTCTAGCAAATCCTGCTCTGGACCTAGAGCTAGTAATCCAACTTGAAATGTTTAGTGAATGTTTGGGCAGAAGACGAAGTAGCAGCCTCCAAAATGGAATTGGCATCTAGTTCTTTAAAGAAAGCCAAAACACAATAGCTTAAATCCAAGATGAAATAGTTTGGAAAGAGGTGAAGCCAGAGCTCAGGGATGAGAAGATAAAGTTGATCTGACTTCCTTACAGATTCTGTTTCGTCCAGGTAAAATCTGAGTTACCTATGTACCTCTAAAATGTGTAAAATCCTTTTACTTGAGGATTAAGGAGAAGGAACAAAAAGGTGGGCAATTGAATGGACTGATTAAGAGACACCACTTTAGGCATGAAAGAAGGGTTAAGTTTTCAAAGACACTATCCTTGTGGAAGGGATGCCATCACAGCCTGAATCTGAGCGGCCCTCCCAGCAGAAGTCAAGGCTACCAGAAGCACCGTTTTCCAAGTGCAAAAGTTTAGAGGAGCAGAGGCTGCAAGCTCAAAGGGAGCCAGGCTGAGCTTCTCTAAGACATAGCTGAGATCCCAAAAAGGAGGTGCATGTTTCCTGGGAGGTCAGATATGTAGGATGCCTTTAAGAAAAAGCATAACCTCCAGTCAGGAAGCTAATGGAGGTGTTAATGGCAAACTAACAGAAAGAGTGGAACAGTCACTGAAGAATATGACAGGCCACTTTTAAGCAATTCACATAAGGAAGAAAGCACTACCGGAATGTCCACAAATAGTGGATCTAGATTTTTTTTTTTTTAAATGGCAGATGGAAAACCTTTTTCATTTGGAAATGTCAGATTTTCTAGTAGTGGATTTCCTGGCCTCCTGGAAAACCCTACGCACATATTGCAAGAAAAGGTGCCTAAAAGGGATCAGCTGTAGAGTTGACAAATGTGGATGGATCAAGGATCACTTGTTCTGTGCGAGTAGGTCCAACTGGTGAGGCAACTTGTGATGATGGCCCTTGGCTAACTGTAGAAGAGGGAATCAATGCTGTCTTGGCCAAAAGGGAGTCACCAGCAAGATTTTTGGTTTGTCCTGCTGAATTTTTAACAGGACTTTTTGAATGAGAGGGAAGGGAGGGGCATGCATAAAGAAACATTCCCTTCTGTGAGAAACAGAGGGCTTCCACCTTCCAAGCCAGAGGGTGAGGAAACCAGGCAGGAGAGAGGAAGATGTCTGTTTTGAAAGGAGGCAAAGCGGTCCATATGTGGAGTACCCCCACTGGTGAACTAGATCCAGGAACACATCCCTGTGGAACATCCACTTGTGGGATTGTCATGGATCTGCTTAATGAGCCTACAGAGTTCTGATCTGAAGGCAGGTAAACAACTTGCAGGGTTACTTTATATTGGACAATTTCCATGTCTTGAGGGCTAACTGGCAAAGGAGGTATGATTTAGTGACCCCCTGCTTGCTCATGTATCCGAGGACAGTGGTATTGTCTGTAAAAATCTTCAGAGGACCTTGTAAGAAAGAGGATGAAAGGTTTGCAAGGTCAGAATCAGAGCCCTTTATCTGTCAGATGCTGATATGCTCCCTCTGATAAGGGGACCAAAGACCCTGAACCTTCCTGGAAGCAAAGGCTGCTCCTCAAACCATGTCTGAGGCGTCTGAAAAGCTGTTGTGAAGGTTGCGGAGGAACAGGAGAAAGACCTAGATTCTGAGAGAGCTGCTGAATCCACCAATGGAGCTGTTTTCAGGCAAGGGAGAAGAGGGACCAAAGCATCGAAAGGATGAGCATGCTGAGGCCTTGTCGTCTTTAGAAACTGCCGAAATTTCCTGGTGTGTAACTTTGCAAAAAGGCAGCATGGGAATTGTGGAGGCCATGAATCTGAGAAGTCTAAAATTACCTGGCCGAAACAGAAGGAAGAGGCAGAAGGTTCTCCATGAAGGTTGTAAGAGAGAACCTTGTCTGTAGGGAGGTAAGCCATCATCAGATCTGTCCTGAACGTACACCCTAAGAAAATGAGATCCTGAAATGGAGTCAGCCTGGATTTTTAAAAATTTATTGTAAACCCTAGGCCCTGAAGAAAATGAATGGCTTGCACAAGGTTTTGTTTACACTGATCTGAATTGTTGGCCAGAAAAAGGTCTAAATAGGGTAAACTTTAACCCCTTGGACCCTCAGGAAGGCAATGGCTGGAGCCAGGCATTTTGTGAATACCCTTGGGGCAGTGGACACACCAAAGGGCAAGGCAAAGAACTGAAAGTGCAAAGAACTCATTCCTGTACTGAGGGTGAATGGGAATAAGCAGGTAAACATCTGAGATCCAGAGAAGCAGAATCAGATTCTCCTGCTGAGACAGTAGGGTAGGAGTCTGAGGCAGGTGCCATGGGGCCAACAGTGACACACTGCGCAAGAGGGGATACCAGTGTTGGCATAGCCAGTTTGGTGCAATCAAAGTCGTCCTTTGTTTGTCGGGTTTGATCTTTAGCAGTACTTTGGAGAGCAGAGGCAGAGGCGGAAAGGCATAAACTGACTGGATGCTCTGTCCTTCAGCTGGAAAAACCTCTTTCCAAGCTTGTTTGTGGGGAGTCCTTGTGCAAACTTGTCTAATTAATACTTCTGGGGGGGGGGGGGGCAAACAGGTCTATATTTGGGCTCCCCCATTTGCTTGTCACAACATGTTGAAAATCCTTTGTTTCAGTTTCTACTCGTGTGGGTCCATGAGGTTTCTGCTTAGTTCATCTGCCAGTGTATTTAGTTTTCCTGGCAGGAATCGAGCTTGTAGATGCACTTGGCAGCTCAGGGCTGTGTTCCACAATGCCATGGCTAGTCTTCAGAGGGGGTAAGAATGTGTACCCCCTGCTTGTTTATGTACCACATAACAGTGGTGTTGTCAGTCTCTACCATTAATTGTCCTGGAAGAATGTGGTCCTTGAAAGGCTGTCAGAGCATTCTGTACAGCTAACATTTCTTTTTGATTGATATGCAGGTGCATTTGACTTGGGTTCCATTTGCCCTAAATGCACTTCCCTGCCAGATGAGCCTCCCATGCATAATCTGATGAGTCTGTTAGGGTTTGGGTGGCAGAGAGTGGTTTGTATGGTAGTCCCTTGTTTTGGTGGCAGGCCTCTGCCCAAAGAAACTCTAGGTGTAGGCAAGGTATGATAAGAATCATTGCTTCTAAATCCTGAGGATGTTGACACCATAGGCTTTTTAGACACCATTGTAGTTTCATCATATGCAGTCTTGCATATGGAGAATGCAGGAGGCCATGAACCCAAAGGCTTGTAGTATTTGCCTTGCAGATAGTAGGGTTTTTGTGGCCAATTGTTTGAAGTAGGTTGTCAAATAAATTTCTCTGGCATGAGGAAAGTCACTTGGGAAGTTGTATTCAAGCTCACTCCCAGGAATATAATTTGAAGACAAGGTACCAGGTGTGATTTCTTTTCGTTTATGGTGTACCCCAGACAAGTTAGCACTCTTTGTACAAAGGCCAGATGATTCAAAAGTATGCCCTGGCTTTCTGCCTGAATTAAACAATCGTCCAGGTATGGGTATATTTGAATATTTCTTTGTCTGCAAAATGCAATGACTGGGGCTAGGCACTTTGTGAATACCCTAGGTGCAGTAGATAAGCCAAAGGGCAGTACAGAGAGCTGGTAGTGATTGTAGCCTGCTTTGAAGCGTAGGTATCTTCTGCAAGATTCCCCGATTAGGATGTGCAGGTATGCTTCTTTAAACTGAGTGCTACCATCCAGGCATCTTTTCCTAGCATAGGAAGCAACTGTGAAGAGTCAGCATATTGAATTTTGGAATCACCAAAAAGGTGTTTAGAGTAGACAGGTCCAGAATAGGACTCCAAGAATGGACTTTTCTGGGTACCAGGAAAAGTCTCGAGTAGAAACCTTGTCCTTTTTCCTCTTTTGGTACAGTTTGAATAGCCTTTATGTTTAAAAGAGTATTTGCTTTTGGGCCTCTGCCCACTGACTTGGGGGTAGATCTGGCCAACCGTTTGGCGTTGGTAATGTGTCCCCCCCAAAGGAGCAGTCAGTTGAGAAGTGCTTGACAGTTTTAAAATCAAGTCATTGAGACAGTTTTCCATAGGGGGGAGTCTTACTACTCCCAGATTTGAAAACGGAAGCCCCCCCCCACTGCTTAGTCTTATGCGTACCCTGGGACTGAAACCTGGGGTTTCTGCTGTGTCTGGCTTTGGATTGAGAAGGCCTGGAAGGGGCCAGAAAGGACTAATTCTTAGAGGCTGAACTTGTAAGAAATCTTTAACAGTTTACATAGATTTAGCTTTATGAAAAGGGTGCAAAAGCATCCAGGAAAGCTGGAAGAACAGAAGGAACAGCAGAGGGTGCACAAACCTCCATTTGAATCAGATCATAATGTTTTTGTTCTCAAGAAATCTGGGAACAACCCCATTTGAAAAATTCCCACATCTTAATAGTTTCCCGAAAAGAATGTTTTTCCATTGGAGAATCTCTCCCATTAGACTCCTCCTCAGGAGAAGCATATTCCAAAGGAGAAGTAATCTGGGTGGAATATGCAAGGCAGTCTTCTTCAGAGGAGGAATTTTCAGATTCAGAAAAAAAGGTCTGAGACTCGATAGCCCGCCCAGAGGAAAAAAACCTGAGGCCCAGAAGCCTGCAGTGGACAACGATAGAAGAGGAAGGCCTCAAAGCCATCAAGGCCCCAAGACCCTGTGAGAAACCATCCCAATTGGACTAAGGAGTGGAAGGGACATTCGGATGTTTGGTCTTTTGCTTCTTTTTAACACGTCTTTCAAGAGAGGAAACAAGGAAGAGGAGCCAGACGTAGGCCTAATGTCCGGCTGATCCCTAGATGGAAAGTACAGTTGTGTACACTTACCATAAATGTAGATGTTAAGAGTGTATTCACTGTTGCAGTCATCACACTTCGGTTACCTGCCTGCAGGTAGCCCTGAGTTGGCCCGAATACCAGAGTCTTGGGATTTCTGCGTCGGATGCTGTCGCCTCTTCCATGCAGTCAGATCGTCAGGGGTATAAAACATGCAGCAGACACCATTACATCAGTTTTTCTTGCCCCAGATGTCAGGAGCCCCCAAAACAGGAAGCAATCACATGGTGTGGAACACCTCCAGTAAAAACTAAATACCATTTCCATAAGATATGGCCAAAAAAAAGGAGAGGTAGAAAGTATAGAAAAGACGGGGCTGGAGGTAGGGTAACCAGGACTGCAACAGTCAATACACTCTAACATCTACATTTATGGTAAGTGTACACAACTGTACTATGCTCTGAGTTTCACTGTTGCAGTCATCACACCTGGGTTGATTCCCAAAGCTGAGGAAGGGTGGAGGCAGTCAAGAAGTATTAGGGCTGGCTAGCAGGCCTTGTAGGACTGCTGTGGCAAATCCAGCTCTGGATTTAGAAGAGATAGTTAAGTGGTAATGCTTGGTGAAGGTGTGTACAGAACTCCAGGTTGTAGCTTCCAGGAAGTCCCTGGTAGGGACTCCCCTGAGAAATGCTGTAGAGGTTGAGGTAGCCCTAGTAAAACGAGGTCTAATCTCCTGTGGGGTAGGTTTTCCATGGTGTTTGTAGCAGAAATGGATGCAGTGTGCCATCAATTTAGTAATGGTTTGCTTTGAAATGGCATTGCCCTCTGCCCCTGTAGCAAAGCTGACTAGCAGTTGGGCAGACGTTCTGAAAGGTTTAGTCCTGTCAAGGTAGAACCTAAGCTGTCTGTGCACATCCAAAGAGTGCAGGATCCTTTCCCCTTTATTCTGAGGATTAGGAAAAAAGGTTGGTAAACTGATGGGATTGGTTTAAAGGCACACTGGATACCACCTTGGGCATAAATGATGGGTTAGTCCTGAGGGAAACCCTGCCTGCATGGATGATAATGAAGGGCTCCACAGCCATAAGGGCCTGTAACTCAGACACTCTTCTTGCTGAAGTGATGGCTAGAAGTAAAGCTGTTTTCCAAGAGAGGAATTGTAACTGCTGTAGCAGCAGGCTCAAAGGGGGGGGGTGAGCCTCTCTAATACAAAGTTAAGGTCCCAAAGCAGAAGTGGGAGCTCTCCTCTGGGTCTTAAATTGTTAGCTCCTCTCAGGAGCTGTTTGATCAGAGGGTGACAGAAGGGTGGCTCAGTATGTAATGAGCTGAGATGGCAGAGGCATGAATCTTAATTGATGAGGATAGGCCTTTGTAGAGCAGCTCTGCTAGATAATCTAGGATTTGAGGTAAGGTGGGCATGGATGTGTCCTTTCCTTGAGACTGGCTCCAAGAACAGTATATTTTCCACTTTTCTGAATAGGATTTCCTAGTACTACGCCTCCTGACCTCAAGGGCACCTGCTTGCTGAGGGTTGCTGGTGATGTATTCAGGGAATAAGCCAGGCTGCCAGGTTCAGGTTTTGCAGCTGAGGATGCAAAATCTGTCCCTCCTGCTGGGACAGCACAGAGGGGGGGTCTGATGTAGGTGCCAGGGTGGCACTGCTGTCAGACTGCATAGGAGTGGGTACCAGTGCTGGCATGGCCAGTCTGACGCAATAAGGTTTGTCCTCGGCCTGTCCTGTTTGATCTTGAGTAGTACTTTTGGAAGGAGGGGCAGAGCGGGAAAGGCTTAGAGTGAGATTTTCCCATATGAAGGATAGGGCATCCACTTTCCATGCCTGGCTGTGGGGATTTCTGGTGCAAAATTTGCTCAGTTGATTGTTTTGGGGTAAGCAAAGAGGTCCACCTCTGGTGTCCCCCCCTCCTGTGTATTAGAAGTTTGAATGAGTTGGGTTCCCGTTTCCACTCGAGTGTGGTACGTTAGATTTCTGCTTAAGTCTGCCAATGAATTTTGTTTGCCTGGCAGGAAATGAGCTTGCAGGTGCACTTCATTGCTCAAGGCTGTGCTCTACACCGCCATGACTAACCTGCAGAGTGGGTTAGGAATGAGTTCCCCCCTGCTTGTTTATGTACCACATAACCGTGGTGTTGTTTGTCTATCAATTGTCCTGGCAGGATAAGGTATTTGAAGGCTGTCAGTGCATTCTGTACAGCTAACATTTCTTTTTGATTGACATGCAAGCACCCCTAGGCATAGTCTGATGCATTTGTTGTCAGGGTTTGAGCGGTGGGGGGGGGGGGGTTGAGTGAAAGGGAGTCCCCTGTTGTGGTTACAAGCCTCTGCCCACCAAAGGAACTCTGTCCTTGGGCAAGGAATGATAGGAATCACCGTTTCCAAGTCCTGAGAATGTTGACACCAGAGGCCTTTTAAGCACCACTGAAGTTTCCTCATATGCAGTCTTGCATATGGAATTAGTAGAATGCATGAGGCCATGAACCCTAGGGCTTGCAGTATTTTTCTTGCAGATAGCTGGGTTTGGGTGGCCAGTAGTTTGAAGTAATTTGTCAAATAAACCCGCTTTTCTGGAGTGAGGAATGCCATCTGGGAAGTTGTATTCGAGCTTGCTCCCAGGAATTGATTTCTTTCGTTGATGGTATACCCCAGAGAAGATAAGAGTACAAACGTCAGGCGCTGAAGTAGCAATTCCTGACTGTCCATCTGAATCAGGCAATCGTCTAAGTATGGGTAAATTTCTCTGCCTGCAGTACGCAATGGCTGGAGCCAGGCACTCTGAATACCCTGGGTGCAGTAGATAAGCCAAAGGGAAGCGCAGAGAAAGCACAGTTTTGTACCTACCATAAATGTAGATGTTAGAGTGCTAATACAGCTGCAGTCATAACAGATGGGTTCTCCTGCCGTCAGGCGGGTCCTCGGTCGGCCGAATTCCAAAGTCTAGGTCTGGCGTTGGTTGTCGCCGCTTCTTCCCTGACGTCAATGCGACAGGGGTATAAAAGAAACAGCCGACGCCATTTTCTTCAGTTTTTCTTGCCCCAGATGTCAGGTGCCCCCAGAAGGAAGGCAATACATAAATTTGTGTAATAAAGCAATGCCATATAATCGAAATACAGTAGTGCAAGCAAATACATCAAGAATGAATACCCCAATCAGGCTGCATGAGGAGATGTTAGCCAATAGGCCTGTCCCAAGAGGGGAAGGAAGGAGGGAAACCTGGACTGCAGCTGTATTAGCACTCAAACATCTACATTTATGGTAGGTACAAAACTGTACTATGTTCATCGTGCATACAGCTGCAGTCATAACAGATGGGTAGAATCCCAAAGCTAAGAAAGGGGTGGTAGGCACTAGGTGGAACTAGGAGGAGCCAGAATGCCCTGCAAGACTGCAGTGGCAAAGCCCGCTCTAGATTTGGAGTATAGTGGAAGGTGGTAGTGCTTGGAGAAGGTATGCACAGAACTCCAAGTGGCTGCTTCCAAAATGTCTTTGGTAGGAACTCCTCTGAGAAAAGCTGCAGAGGTAGCCGTGGCCCTTGTGGAGTGAGATATGATGCCTGTAGGTACAGTTTTGCCATGAAAAGAATAGCAAAAGCATATGCAGTGGGCTATCCATTTAGAGATAGTCTGTTTGGAAATTGGCTTTCCTTGAGCTCCTATAGCATAGGACACAAACAGCTGTTCTGATTTTCTGAAAGGCTTTGTTCTGTCCAAATAATAACTCAGTTGTCTGTGGATGTCCAAGGAATGTAGTAATCTCTCCCCTTTGTTTTGAGGATTAGGATAAAAGGTAGGTAAGTGTATAGCCCGATTCAAAGCTACCCTGGATGCCACTTTTGGCATAAAGGACGGGTTGGTTCGTAAGGAAACTCTGTCCTGATGGAAGAGGATAAAGGGCTGCACAGCCATGAGAGCTTGTAGTTCCGATACCCTACGAGCTGAGGTAATAGCCAGAAGGAAAGCTGTTTTCCAGGACAAATATGGCAAATCTGATAAGGCAGCTGGCTCAAAAGGAGGCAAGGTCAGTTTTTCTAGAATGAAATTGAGATCCCAAGCAGGTATTGGTCGTTTCCTTGGGGGTTTTAGGTTCTTAGCCCCTCTGAGGAACTGTCTTAAGAGGGGGTGAGAGAATAAGGGTGGATCAGTGTTGTATTCTGCAGAAGTGGCTGAGGCATGGATTTTGATGGAGGAGAATGAAAGTCCACTGCTTAGCAGCTCAGCTAGATACTGTAATATTTGAGGTAAATTCAGTTTTCCAGGATCCTGGCCCTTTTTCTCATTCCAGACACAAAACCGTTTCCATTTTGTGGAGTAAGCTTTTCTAGTAGATGGCCTTCTGGCCTCCAAAATGACATCCTGCACCTCCTTGGAGAGTAGGGTCTGTTGTGGTGCTAAGGAATCTTCCATGCGGCTAGATTGTTTTTAGCTGACTGTGAAGAGTTTTGAAGCTGTGCTGAGTCAGAAGAGGCATTAGAGGTAGGGTCCATGGTGGGGAATGCGTCAGGCTCCTCAGGAGTGGGTACCAGTGTTGTCTTGGCCAGTCTGGAGCAATGAGAATCATCTTTGGTCTGTCTGCTCTGGTCTTTAATAGAACTTTGGGCAGCAGAGGAAGAGGTGGGAAAGCATAAACTGTCATTGATGTCCAACTGAAAGAGAGAGCGTCCACTCTCCAAGCCTTTGGATGAAAAATCCTTGAGCAGAATTTTGTCAATTGGTGATTTTTGTGGGAGGCAAAGAGATCCATGTCTGGCCTTCCCCACGCTTGAATTATCGCTGTAAAAACTTGATGATGCAACTTCCATTCATGTGGATCTGTCATATTTCTGCTTAGGTTGTCTGCCAGAGTGTTTTCCTTGCCTGGCAAGTACTGTGCTTGTAGTTTGATTTGCAAGTCCAGGGCCATGTTCCAAAGTGACATGGCTAGTCTGCATAGCGGGTATGAATGGGTTCCTCCCCGTTTATGTACCACATTATTGTGGTGTTGTCCGTTCTTATCAATAGTTGACCTGGTCGCAGAAAATCTTTGAAAGCTATAATAGCATTTATTACTGCTAGCATTTCCTTTTGATTGATGTGAAGGTGCTTTTCTTTTTGGGACCATTTGCCCTGAATGCACCGATCTGTCATGTGCGGCCCCCAGGCGTAGTCCAAGGCGTCTGTTGTGATGACTTGATTTGCTTGATGCTTGCTGAATGGGAGACCTGTGTTTGTTTGGCATGCTTGAGCCCACCACAGAAATTCCTTTTGAAGACATGGAATTAGTGGTATTATTGTTTCCAAACTGTGGCTGTGTTGAGACCATAGGTTTTTCAGGTACCATTGAAGTTTCCTCATATGCAGCTTTGCACATGGGATTAGTAAGATGCAAGATGCCATGAATCCCAGAGCCTGCAGGATTTTCCTTGCAATCAGCCTGGTGCAATTTGCTAGTGTTCTGAAGTATTGAGTTAGTTGCCCCTGCTTCTCTGGCGTGAGGCAGGCCATCTGGGTGTTTGTGTCCAAGTTGGCACCCAGGAAAATTATTTTCCGAGAGGGCATTAGCCTTGATTTCTTTTTGTTGACTCTGTATCCCAGAGAATTCAACATTATTACATAAGCCAGATGTTTCAGAAGAATGTGCTTGCTGTCCGCTTGGATCAGGCAGTCCACGTAGGGGTATATTTGTATCCCTTGAAGTCTGCAGTAAGCAATTACTGATGCAAGGCATTTCGTGAATACTCTGGGCGCAGTAGATAAGCCAAAGGGCAATGCAGAGAATTGATAATGGGTTGAACCTGCAAGAAATCTGAGGTATCTTCTGCAATTTTGTCTGATTGGGACATGCAGGTATGCCTCCTTGAGGTCCAATGTTACCAGCCAAGACTCCTTGCCCAGCATGGGAAGAAGCTGATGTAGAGTGAGCATCTTGAATTTTGGTACGAGTAGAAATGTGTTTAGGATGGATAGGTCCAAAATAGATCTCCAATCTTTTCCCTTCCTTGGTACCAGGAATAGTCTGGAATAAAAACCTTGACCTTGTTCGTGCATAGGTACCTCTTGAATAGCTTTTATGTTCATGAGATCTGAAATTTGTCTTTGTGCCTCTGCCCTTTGTGTGGCAGGTTTGGCATGCCTCTCATTTTTGGAAGGGTGTGAAAATGGAATCTGTAGCCTCTGTTTATAATGTCCAGGATCCATTTGTCTTTTGTGACAATATGCCAATTTTTTGAAAATGCCAGTTTTCCACCTAAGGGTGCTGCCATTTGAGTCGTGCTTGGCATGCAGAGGGGAAAGTCATTGGGCTTGCTTTCTGAATGGTTGCGAGTTATCCTCACCACCTCTTTGTGTAGGAGCTTGCCATTGTCTGCCTCTAAACGATCCTTGGGCTTGCCCTCTGCCCCTCGGGCGCCTGTATCTACCTCTTTGGGGTCTGTCCGTGGCTGGAAAGGACCAATTTTTGGAAGGCCAATTTCTACTGAAACATGGGGGTTGTACCTGTAGAAAATCTTTCACTGTTTGCATTGATTTAGCCTTTTCCTCCATTTTCCTTAATACCTCCTCAGCATTAGCACCAAATACATCCTTTTGTAGAGGGGCATCTAGTAATTTAGCTTTGACATGATCTAGTAAGGTTTATTCCTTGAGCCAGGCATGTCTACGTATGACTGATCCTGTAACAGCAGCTCTACATGAGGCCTCTAGAGCATCAAAACCACATTGTAAGGTATGTTTACCCACTTGTTCTGCATTATGCATCAAATCCTGCAACTCCTTCAAGTCTGGTTGTTCAGGTTGTGACATTTTACTTCTCAATTGTGATAACAAAAACTGTTGGTACTTTAGCATATGGAACTGACAGTTTAATGCCCTCATGATTAAGGTGGCCGAGGTATATACCTCCCCCCCCCACCTTTCTAAGGATGTGGAATCTCTCTCAGAAGGTAATGGATTTTTAGCAGTGGAGGCCTTAATTCCCTTGGGGCACTGTGAGATGGTTTCTGGGTCAGCAGCATGGCTTTTGTATAGAAATTAGTGTGAGTCAGGAACCCTGTAGTACCTTGTCAGGCTTGACTGGGGCTGGAGGTAGAGAATCCGGGTTAAGGCAGGCCTCAGAGTACACATCATCTAGTATGTCCAAGACAGGAGGTATAGCCAGAGGCCTGTGCTGAGGTAGCAAGAGAAATTCCCTAAGCCTTTTCTTGGAATCTGAATAATCTTGGCCTTCCCAGTGGAAGTGTTCCCTTAAGGTATGCAAAGTTTCCCCAAATGAGTAATCCTCTGGGGGGGATACAGAGGGAATGGACTCCTCTGCATCAGAGTCTTCAAAAGGGGAGTAAGAATGTTCCTGTTCAGAGTGCTCTGATATAATGGAGCCCTGATCTGAGGAGGGGGATTCTTCCTCCACTCTGGGCCTTTTGTCCGGGAGGGGTTGAGAACCCCTGATAAGAGTAATTAAATCCTCAGCCACTTTAAGCATCTGTTTTTTAGGCATGGGGCCTGGAGATGGGCCCTGTGTAGCTTGTCTCTTAGAATGCATGGCTGTTTTAGACTTAGTGAAAGCCTTGATGGAAAAAGAAGAGGAAGGTCTGAAGACACCTTGAGAGGAGGTAGACCTGTCCACATTTTGAGATTCACCGCCAAGAGTGGCTTCGGTATCTGCAGTCGGGGTGTGGGCCGAGGAGCCTGCGACCTCGGGCACAGGAGACACCGCCAATGAAGTGTCGTCGGTAGTCAGGGGCTGCGTAGGCGCCTCGCTGAGAACCGGACCACGTGTAGTTGGCTTTGGTGTGGTGTCGGTAGAGGCTGCGGACCTCGTGTTTTGGTCCTTATCTTTGCGCTTTTTAGACAAAACTGGAGTCTGAGTATCCGACGACATAATATAGTTAAATGTTTTGCCAAAATAATGCTGGGCGAACTCCGCCCGACGCTTAATGGTGCGTTTGTTGAATGTACCACAAAAGCGACAGACCGAGACGTCGTGGTCTGGGCCTAAACAAGGAATACAGAGGGAATGGAAATCCTTATGCAGTATTTGCTTTCCACATGAAATACAATTATTAACTTTGTCTGACATTGGTCTGAGGCAAGAAAAGTTTCCCCAACGGGGTACTTAGCTTTCAAGAAGACTTCGGTTGCAAAATGTTCGTAATTTCAGGAGCTGGCCGACCGGCACTTGCGAACTGCTTCGGGCACCGCGTGGAAAGAAAGACTGAAGAAAATGGCGTTGGCTGGTTCTTTTATACCCCTGTCGCACTGACGTCAGGGAAGAAGCGACGACAACCGACGCCAGACCTAGACTTTGGAATTCGGCCGACCGAGGACGCGCCTGACGGCAGGAGAACCCATCTGTTATGACTGCAGCTGTATGCACGATGAACATCTGATGGAGCACAGAGCCTGCCCTGAAACATAGATATTTCCTGCAAGATTCCCTTATCGAGATGTGCAGATAAGCTTCTTTTAAGTCTAGGGTGACTAGCCAGGAGTCCCTGGCTAGCATAGGAAGCAGCTGCTGCAGTGTAAGCATTGTGAATTTTGGTACCACCAGGAAGGTGTTGAGAGTTAACAGATCCAGAATAGGGCGCCAATAGTTCTCTTTTCTGGGCACCAGGAACAGTCTGGAGTAAAAACCCTGCCCCCCTTTGCTCTGTTGGAGCAGGTTGAATAGCCCTGATACTGAGAAGAGAAAGTACTTACTTTTGGGCCTCTGCCCACAGGTTTGGAGGAAGGTCTGGCAATCCACCTGGGGTTGGCAGTGAGTGGAAGTAGAATCTGTATCCCTGGTATACAATGTTTAAGACCCATCGGTCCTGGGTAATATACTCCCAGTTTTTTGCATGCAGGGACAAGTTTTTTTCCTAGGGGTGCAAGTACTATGGCTGGGAAGGATGAAAGACAAGTCACTGTGAACTTTTTCCATAAGGGGGTGGCTTACCACTCCCTGTTTTTGAGGAGGGAGCACTCCATTATTTTAGATCTGTGCATACCCTGAGACGGTAGTCGGAGGTCTGTTGCCCCTGGATTTGGGCTGAGAAAGTCTGGGAGAGACTGGAAAAGACCATTTTTTTGAAGGCCAATGCCTACTGAATCTAGGTGGCTGTATCTGTAAGAAATCTTTAACAGTTTGCATAGATTTAGCTTTTTCCTCCATCTTTTTAATAACTTCTGCTTTTCAGCCAAACATTCTTGGTTTAGTGGAGCATCTAGTAATTTTGCTTTGACATGGCCTGGCAAGATCTGTTCCTTCAGCCAAGCATGCCTTCTCAGAACAGACCCAGTGACAGCAGCCCTCCAAGGGGCATCAAAATCACACTGCAAAGTATGTTTACCAACTTGGTTTGCAGAATGCATCAACTCTTGTAAGTCTACTTTCTGCACAATCAGGAATCAACATAATTTTTTGATTAATTAGTTCCATAATATTCTGCTGGTACTTCAACATGTGAAACTGGCAATTTAAAGCCCTAATGGCAAGAGTTGCAGAGGTATACACCTTCTTACCCCATCTGTATAGAGCCCTAGAATCCCTGTCTGAAGGGGTAGGATTTTTGGCTGTAGTAGCCTTAATACCTTTAGGTCCCTGGGAAATGGTCTCTGGATCCACAGTGGGAGAATTTTGAGAGAGTCAGGTACTCTATAGTACCAGTCAGGCTTTCTAGGAGCTGGTGGTAAAGTATCAGGGGTAAGACTGGATTCCATGAAGACATCTACAATATCCAGGACAGGGGGTATAGCTAGAGGCCTATGCTGAGGAAAGTCTACATTCCCTGAGTCTCTTTTTGGACTGTGGGCAGTCCTGGCATTCCCAGTGGAAATGCTCTCTTAGGGTATGCAAGGTTTCACCAAAAGAAAAGTCCTCTGGGGGGGAGGCAGAGGGAATGGAATCCTCTGAATCTGAATCCTCATAGGTAGATAAGGGTATGTCCTGGTAATCACAGGGGTCAGAGTAATTGGACTCATGGTCTGTAGAATCAGAAGGTAAATCGATTTTGTCTTTTAGCAGGGGAAAGCTGGCTTCTCCTAATTAAAGAAACAAGGTCTTCAGCCATTCTAAGCATTTGTTTCTGTGGCATGGGAGCTTGAGAATGCACTTTGGTAGTCTGTTTCCTAGGCGTAGTGTGAACTCTGGGCCCGAGAAATTTGGCAGTTTTAGTCATTAACAAAGTAGTCGGTTTAATACGAACGTAGGAAGGTCTGAATACACCCTCAGAAGCCGGTGCCTGCACAGCGGCTCCGGACCCACCCAAGGTAGAGACATCCGCAGGTTCCATAGTCGAAGAAGCATCTTGCGGCATACTGGACTCCGAATGGGTCTCAGTAGAGGCCTGCAAATCTGTAAAAGCGGGTAACAGGGGCTGCAAAAGCACCTCACTGAGTACTGGTGGACTGAAGACTAGCTTAACTGAAACGGTCAGACCTATGCGGTCTTTATCTCTGCTTTTTTTTTTTGGAAGATCGGTAGTCGGATGGCTTATGGAAGGCATTTCGGAATATGGAGAACGAGAGCGAAAGAATTTAGAGACAAAAATAACCCAACGAAAAGTTCGGGAGTTGAACAAGGCACAAAACAGACAGCGAGGGACGTGTCTGGGCCTAAACCGGTGACGCAGTAAAATGAAAACCTCTGTGAGGTATTTGCTTTCCACAGGCAAGACAATTGTTAACTTTTTCTGATATCGGTTAGAGCAAGAAAAAAGGATCCCCAACAGGGTACTTAGCTGTGGAAGACTTCAGGTTTGAAACTCGAAAAACAAAAGTTTCAGGTGGCAGTCGACCGGCACTTATGAACTGCTTCTGCTTCAGGCTCCTGCACGGCAAGAAAAGCTGATTTAATGGTGTCGGCTGCATTATACCCCTGACGTCATGGAAGAGGTGACAGCATCCAACGCAGTAATCCCAAGACTCTGGTATTCGGGATGATTGAGGTCTACCTGCAGGCAGATAACCCAAGTGTGATGACTGCAACATTAGTGTCACCAAAGTCATCCAGCAAAACAAGTCACAGTTCCCTCATGTTGCCTGAAATGGAAGTCTGCATAGCCTCGGAAGTGCTTTTATCCACACCTTTGGCGGCTTCCTCAGAGGTACCCCACTGAAGATGATGTACCACTGGGTCTTCACCGACCTCAAAGGGAATGTAGGAGGTGGAAGGCACAACTGAAGAGGATTCAGGTTTTGGCTTACTAGCCTTCCTCTTCAAACTCAGCTCAGCCAGACGACTCAGAACCCTCCATTGTGTCTCTAGCCTAACATTTCAGATACTGGTTCTTGAGATAAAGATTTAAGGCTGAAAGATTGCTACGCAAGGTCTTTGATATGAAGGCTTGACAAATAGAACAAGAACGGTGATTGTGGCTAGGCCCCAAACAAAAAATGACAAAGGTCATGACTATGTGGAATCTGCCTTCCACACCTACCCTTACCCTTTCTGAATGACTAACAGCAGCAAACAGCAGTAGCATTAAAATAAATCCCCAACGGGGTACTTATCTGAAGCTGGCAGCAATACAGACAAAATCCGACTGCAGACCATAAGTAAAAGTCAACCTTCCGAATGGCGGTGAAAAAGTTTTGAGGATGGTATGTGTGGACGTCCCTTTTATGGCTGATGTTGTTAGAGACTACGTGCAATGTCCCACACATACTCGCAGTGGCTGTAAGCTTTTGTATACAGGCCGGATGTCGGGTTGATGGGCAGAATACAACCCCATATGTACGAAATACTGCAACACTGAATAGGACATCTTGGCTTCTGGGAAAGACCACATCACCTAGTCTGACTTTCCACTGAAATGTCTTTCCACCCCTAGTGGGAGGCATCTGTGGTCATTGTGGCTAAGGAGAAAAAGAGAACAGGCTAGACTAGAAGGTTAGTCTGGCAGGGATCACCAGGAGATATGACGTTTATGAATTTGAGTGAACTTCATAGCAGCAGGCTGGGATTGAAGGAATGGACCAATGACCTGCCAAAAACCCATAAAAAGAACTACATAGGAACCCTTGCTAGGGGGGACCAACCATATGGCAGTTGATATGGGGCTAAAGTATGTAAAGGTCAAAATTGCTGAGGGAGACGGAAGGGACAGCAATTCTCTAACTCGATTCCTTAATGATGTACAGCATTGAAGAGGCAAGACACTGTCTGGTCCATGATGTCCAAAGGCAGCTGACGCCTTAAGAATTCTGTTCTGGGAGTAGTTAGGATAAATAATTGTGATGCAACGGGATCTGGGGATCTGAAAGAACACAAGGTAATCCCTGGCAAGTAGTCAATGCTGCCTGGTTAAGGGAAGTGAAGAATCAGTCACCTAATATGGAACAGCTGGGATACTCTAGTCCAGCTGAACTGCCACCAGCGTCATGCCTTGGATAAACACCCTGGGGCTGAGATAAGTACAAGAAGGAGAGCGCTCTGTATTGGTAGTGACTGATGTCACTTTCTAGGCACACAGTCTGATGGGCCCGCCATAAACATCCATGAATGGAAGTTGACAAGTTTTAATCCCGGAAGCCTACTAGGTGTCTCAATATTGAGTTGTAAAAGCAGCACAGGAGCAGTCATTCAATGCCCTCCAAGGAAGGTCAGGTCACAGGGGGAGGAAGGGGAATGCAATAGCTGGTTGGGAAGACCTACTAACAAATTATAAACTTGTTAGGAAAACACTGGGAATCCATCACAGAAGCAAACATGTACTGAAGAAGTGCACAGATGGAAAACAACGCAGGGAATCCCCTGCCAACCTCCCACCTATAATATACAGCGTGAAAGAGCCATCAGTGAGGAAGAATAACGACATCATAATGCATCCTTAACTCTGCCACTTGAAAATGTGTCCAGCTAAATTCTTAAGTACAGGACCTCCTTATTCTAACTTAAGTCAGATAAAAACATAGGAAAATTACCTTCCTCCAGCTACCTCCCACCCAGAGACAGAAGGGCTCACAATGAGAGGCAAGAAGCAGCATCCTGAATGACAAAGCCACATTTCTATTTTTTTTTAATACGTGAAGATATCTAGCAAACTCTTGGGACACCCATCTAACTGGTTTTCAGTCTAGCTGACATCTGAGCCTTGGATGTCTAATCCAGCAGTTTCACCCCAAAACAGTTGAGCAAGGGGGTCTTCAGAACCACCTCTGATGGCTGTCTGGATGACAGACCCTTTCCAGTTGACCGTTGCCCCAGTAATGTGGAACAAATAGGCCAGATGATTGGAAGAGGTGCACCTGACTGAAAGCCAGCAGGGGCAGTGTGCAAAAGAAAAAAAAAAAAAAAAAAAAAGAAAACAATCCTACAACAAAGGCACGGTTCCAAATTCCTATACATTAAATCCAGATATGCAAAGTGGTGGAAATTACACTATACTTGAAGATGGGTAAAGAGGAGCGTGAAGTAGCTGCACCACAGAAACTACTTAGCAATATTCTATCCAAGAAAACTTTTTTTTCAGACAGCATCTTAGTAGTTACCAAAATCAAAGTAAGACTGAAGACGTGGCCCCCCCCCCAGGGCAGATGAACAATTCTAGCCATACATTTCACAGCCATGGGAAAAGCAACACATTAAACTTCACACCCCATAATCTCATTTTTGCAATACTTCTTACAACTTACCAGAATCATCACACAAAGAAAGCCCTTTAATGTTTCATTAACAAATAAGTAAAATCCACAGATATTTATTGCCATCATACAGCGGCTACAATGTGTAATACCACAATTATGATGCAATCTAACATTTATTAAACTACTGATCAAAGCACAAATTTACACACACACACACACACACACACACACACATATATATATATATATACATACATACTAAACACGTTTGAGGGACTTGTACTTCTCCACAAACTGCTACAACTTAGGGAAATACAAAGACAATGACTTTACAAAGCTAACAGGAATCCTCAGTATAAAAACCTGTATACTTGTATGTAAACTGTTTAGTAGGGAATCCAGGGATAGGGCTTCCATCTCTACTAAGTCATCCATTTTGTTGCATATTTTATTATTCATACATATGGGGGAAATCTGAGACACTAGACTGCAGGTTTCATTCTAGACATGTTACTCTGTCCAACATGAGCATTTACAAGCTGTAAAATGACAGCCTGGTCCCAAGTAACTAATCTCTTTCAAGTGATCAGATTAAATTACAGCTGAATTCAAGATTTCTCCAGTCTCTTCCACTTTGGAATGTAGACCAGACAAGATACTGAACTGCAGGGTTTAAATAATTGAAAGCATTTCATCCAGATTAAGCAGCAGTGGAAAAGCAATCATCTTGGCTCAGCTGAAAAGGCACAACGTAGTAATTTATGAATGTGTCCAAGGTTACACCAGCGTCTTGCATCTCATACCTATAAAAACAGGAAAATTGGTTAATTCAAAAACATTTAAGTATGAAGAATTGCTAAAAAGTAAACCTACTTTTGAACTTAAGACAATTTTCATTTACTGGAACTGAATTTACAGCAGAAATGACCACAGGCAAAAAAAGAAGTTATGTACTCACCATAACGTTCCATTGTTGGTAGTCCATCTCATCCTTCATTTTTACATATGGGTTCGGAGCCAATCCTCTGCTCAGACTCAGATTTACAAGCTTGAAGACTTCTGGTTGGCTCGTGGCTAAGCACGTATCCCATAATGCACTAGTACAAACCCCAGATCTTGTTTGCTGCTCAATAGAAGAAAAAAACATAAGACAAACCAATACTAAAGGGTCTCCAACCAAAGATAACCAAATTACTATTCTCTGCAGATCTTCCAGGATAGGGGCTGGAGGGCGGGTTGGTAAAAATGAAGGGCGAGATGGACTTACCAACATGGAACGTTATGGTGAGTACATAACTTCTTTATGTTGTGAAGTCCAATCTCACCTTCATTTTTACATATGGGACAGCGTCCCTATCGCCTTATTCTTGGGTGGTTCACTAGAAAATACTCCTAAGCACTGTGGAGCCAAAAGATGCTCTACCCCTGGAAGCTAAATCCAATTTATGTGTAATAAAAGTGTGAGGGGTAGCCCACGTAGCTACTGCACAAATATCAAGTGGGGCCTTGCGTGAAAGGCTGCAGAGGTAGACAACGACCTGGTAGAATGTGCCTTGATCCTGCAGGGTAAAGGTCTGCCCTCTGAACTGTAGATAAAGGCTATGCAACTGGAAATCCAGTTAGATAGTGTCATTTTGGTAAGCCCAATCTGGAGTCAAAAAAGGAAATTAATAGTTGATCTGATTTCCTAAATTCCTTGGTCCGCTGTAAATAAAAACATAGTTGCCTACGAATGTCCAGCTGATGAAAATGGTATTTAGCTGCATTACAGTGATTAGGGAAGAAAACTGGGAGTTCTATGGATTGATTTAAGGTAGCAGAGGAACAAACTTTGGGGACAAAGGAGGGATTAGTATGCAGTGACACTCTGTCTTTGTGAAAGATCAAATAAGGTGGCTTAACAGACAAGGCTTGTAGCTCAGATACCCGTCTAGCTGATGTAATAGCTACCAAAAACAAAGTCTTCCAAGACAAAAACTTCGATGAAGATGAGTGGAAAGGTTCAAACGGGGGAGAAGTCAGTTTGGAGACACAAAATTTAAATCCCATGAGCCACAGGTTCTTGCAGCAGTGGTCTCAATAGAGTAGCTCCTTTCAAAAGGTCTTGCATAGCTTATGAGACATTAAATTGGTATCCAGAAACCCTAAGTGAAAATGAGAAATTGCCGCCAATTGGACTCATAGTGGCAGCGGCAGATCCTTGCTGGAAAAGCTCAGAAATTCCAAAATCACAGGGATAGAAGCAGTGTAGGGATCTACATTCATTTTCTGTGCCCAAATAGAAAATCTTTTCCATTTACTGCCATACAGCCTCCTAGTCGAAGGTTTATGGGAGGACATAAGAATATGTGATACTGAGGATGATGCATCATGAAGCCTGACTAGGGATGGAACTGAAGCAGCCACGCTGTCAATTTGAGGGTGTGGATTGAGGGATGTAACGAACCTGACATGTGAGTCAACAGATCTGGAGCTGGGTCAAGGATCATCCATGAGAAGAGGCTCGAGGAAGGGGAACCAGACATGACAAGGCCAGTAAGGAGCAATGAGGATCAACTTGCTTCTCAGCCGACTGGCTTTCTGCATTACTTTGGAAATGAGAGGAAATGGAAGAAAGGCATACAGAAGTCCCATGGGCCAATCGTGAGCCAGAGCGTCTCTGGGTGTCTTCCCTGGAGAGAGAATGAGGGAAAAATAGCTGCTGCATTTGGCATTGCCTGGACTGGCAAAAATGTCGCAACAAGGCTGTTCCCATTTTCAGAAAATCTGTTCCGCTGTTTCCAGTTTCAGAGACCACTCATGAGGCAGAAGAATCGCCCGGCTGAGCTTGTCGGCTATCAAGTTGGTCGTCCCTGGAATGTGCATCTCAACCAGAAAGCACTGGGAAGAAATCGCCCATTCCCAAACTCGCATGGCCTCTTGACAGAGTGGGTAAGATCTGGTACCGCCCTGTTTGTTGATATACCAAACTACCAACATGCTGCCTGACTGTATCGCAATAGTCCCTAGAGGAAGAAGGTCTTGAAGTGCTTGCAACGCCAGGAGCACCACCCTCCTCTACAGTGCACTATGTAGGTGATCCTCGTGTTCTTGCCATGTGCCTTGGACAGTCCTGCCGAAATAATGCCCCCCCCCCACCCAATCTGGGAGGCATCCGTGGTCACAGTAGCAACGGGTTGGGCAGGAACAAAGGGGGTGCCCGTGATCAACTGGTTGGGAGCTATCCACCAAAGAAGGTCCTTCTTGCATGATTCTGTCAGCAGGATAGGATGACTCAGAGGGAGAAATTGGAAGGACCACTGGGAAGACAGAAGCCACTGGAGAATTTTCATGTGCAACCTGGCTAATGGTACTAACAGAATGGTGGAAGCCATAGTCCAGAGGAGCTGAAGAACCCACTTCGCTTGGACCTACGGCAACGGGAAAAAATGTTGAATTTGAGAGATTAAGTTTTGTGCCCTTTCGTCGGGGAGACTGTCATGTTTACTGTGTCATCCTCTGCGCCTATGAAAATCACAGATTGAGAGGGCAATAATGCAGATTTTTCCCAATTTATGGAGATCCCTAACTGAGCACAAAGTTGAATAGTGACGTTCCTGTTTTGGAGGAGTAGATGCCTGGTGGGGGCGGTCAGGAGCCAGTCGTCCAAATATGGAAACACCTGGAATCCCCGATGTCTCAGTTGAGCTATCACTACTGCCATGCATTTGGTGAATACCCTGGGGGCTGTGGTAAGACCAAAGGGCAGAGCACTAAACTGATAGCGACTGGCTCCCAGCTGGAAGCGTAGATGGCTCCTGGACGCCTTGCCCATTTTTATATGGTAGTAGGCATCTTAGAGATCTAGACAGTACATCCAATAGTCTTTCCCCAACAACAGGAGCATTGACTGCAACGGGAGCACTGACTGCAGTGTTACCATCCAAAACTTGTCCTTCATGGATTTGTTTAATCTGTTGAGGTCCAATATTGGCCTCCAATCTCCGGTTCGTTTCGGTACTAAAAAGAACCTGGAGCAAGTTCCGGATCCTATCTGGTCTGCTGGGACGAACGGGATGACTCTTAAGAGCAACTTGTTGATCTCCACAAGTTGCCTGATCCCTGTGATTGGGTGGTATATCTGGGATCTTCTTGGGAACAAACAGTGGAAGGGAAAAGGGTATGATATAGCCTCTGGTAACAACTCTTTGTACCCACTTGTCTTGAATGATATTTAACTAGGCTTTTGGATAGAAAGAAATGCGACCCCCGTCCGGCCCCAGAGAAACGCAGTTGGGCCCCACATCAGGAGTGCTGATAAGGCCGTCCCCGAAAGGAATCACAGCTTTGCTGGTATTGCAGACCACTACTGCCTCTAGGGCGTCTCCCATTTCCTCCTCCTCTGCCTCTGAAGGAGGGTTCACCCTGTGTGTCCAGAAAGACCCTCTGGGACTTTTTGAACCACATTTTACCACCCCTTTGACCTTTGGGGTATGGTCGAGAGAGGGAACAGTAAAACGTACTCCCATGGCAGAAAGCGTCTTTCCTTCTTGCTCACACCGAGTGAGTGTATCCTTCACGTTAGATCCAAACAATGAGGAAAGTACAGTTTTGTACCTACCATAAATGTAGATGTTAGAGTGTTCACACTGTTGCAGTCATCACACTTGGGTTAACTGCCGTCAGGCGGTCCCGCAGTCGGCCAGAGTTCCAAAGTCTTGGTCCGGCGTCGGTTGCTGTCGCTTCTTCCCTGACGTCAGTGCGACAGGGGTATAAGAGAGGCAGCCAACGCCATTTTCTTCAGTTTTTCTTGCCCCAGATGTCAGGTGCCCCCATATAGGGAGGCAATACATAATCCTAAGCAAATTACATAAGTAGAAAACAACAGCTACAGCTGTATGCAAATACACCATATAGAAATACATCTTAGAGATTGTATAAACAGGGAGCTATAGATAAAACCCAGGTAAAAAGAGGGAAGGGTGAGAGGGTAACCTGGACTGCAGCAGTGTGAACACTCAAACATCTACATTTATGGTAGGTACAAAACTGTACTATATTCATCGTGTTACACTGCTGCAGTCATCACACTTGGGTTGAATCCCAAAGCTAAGACTGGGCGGTTGGTACTAAACAGGGTTTGGAGAAGCTAGTAGGCCCTGCAAAACTGCAGTGGCAAAGCCAGCTCTGGTTTTTGAGTATAGAGGTAAGTGGTAGTGCTTGGTGAAGGTGTGCACTGAACTCCAAGTTGCAGCTTCCAAAATATCCTTGGTTGGTACCCCTCTGAGAAAGGCTGCTGATGTTGCTGTAGCCCTGGTGGAATGAGGCCAGGTACAGGTTTGCCATGATGTGTGTAGCAGAAATGGATACAGTGTCCTATCCATTTTGAAATGGTCTGTTTTGATATAGGCTTTCCTTGAGATCCTGCAGCATAGGATACAAAGAGCTGATCAGATTTTCTGAAAACCTTTGTTTTATCCAAGCAAAAACGTAATTGCCTGTGAATGTCCAAAGAGTGTAGGAGCCTTTCCCCTTTATTCTGGGGGTTTGGATAAAAGGGGGGTAAATGAATTGTTTGGTTTAGAGCCACACTGGATACTACCTTTAGCATAAAGGAAGGGCTAGTTCATAAAGAGACTCTGTCTTGATGAAAGGCTCCACTGCCATTAGGGCCTGTAGCTCTGAGACTCTTAGTGCTGAAGTTATTGCTAGCAGCAGGGCAGTTTTCCATGATATAAATTGTAAATCAGCTGAAAAAGCTGGCTCGAAGGGCGGTAGTGTAAGTTTTTCCAAAACATGAAAAGGAAAGGCCTTTGTGCAACATCTCAGTTAAATATTGCAGAATCTGAGGAATATTTGGGATGAGGATTTTGGTGCTGGGTCTCCTGGCCTCCAGAATGACATCTATAACAGCTGTAGAGAGAAGTGTTGACTGGTTGTTTAGATAATCTGCCATGCAGCCAGATTTAAAGTCTTGAGCTGGCTGTGTAGAACCTGATTGTTTTGCTGAGTCAGCAGTTGAGGAATCTGAGGTAAAATCCATGGTGGGCCTTGAGCCATGTTCCTTGATATTGGATACCAGTGTTGGCATGGCCAGTCTGGAGCAATGAGCATCATTTGTGGCCTCTCTAATCTGGCTTTTAGCAGCACCTTTGCCAGAAGAGACAGTGGAGGAAAGGCATACACTGTTTTCCAACTGAATGAGAGGGCATCCACTTTCCAAGCTAGAGTGTGGCATGTCCTTATGCAAAACTTTCGCAGTTGATAGTTTTGGGGGGAGGCAAACAGATCTATGTCTGGGCTCCCCCATTTTTGAGTTATTGAGAATACTTGTGGGTCTAGTTTCCACTCGTGAGGATCCATGATATTTCTGCTTAGTTTGTCTGCCAATGTATTTTTCTTTCCTGGCAGGAATTGTGCTTGTAGTTGAACTTGGTAGGTCAGTGCTGTGTTCCACAAGGTCATTGCTTGCCTGCATAGGGGGGTTAGGAATGTGTGCCCCCTTGTTTATGTACCACATCACTGTGGTGCTGTCTATCTTTATTAGAAGTTCTCCTGGATGTAGGGGGTCCTTGAAAGCTGTTAGGGCATTTTGTACAGCTAGCATCTCTTTTTGATTTATGTGGAAATGCCTTTGATCTGCAGACCATTTGCCCTGAATACACTGTCCTGCCATGTGTGCTCCCCAGGCGTAATCCAATGCATCTGTTGTCATTGTTTGCCTGGCTGTGGGCAAGGTGAAAGGCTGACCCTTGTTGAGGTGACATGCCTGAGCCCACCATAGAAACTCCTGTTGAAGGTAGGGAATTAGTGGTATTATTGCTTCCAAGCTGTGGCTGTGTTGAGTCCATACGCTTTTCAGGTAACATTGTAATTTCCTCATATGCAGTTTGGCATATGGTAGTAGCATGCAAGATGCCATGAATCCCAAGGCCTGCAGAATTTTTCTTGCAGGGAGTTGGGTCTTTGTTGCCATCATTTTGAAGTATTGAGTCAGTTGTCCTTGCTTGTCTGGCGTGAGATAAGCCATCTGGGCCGTTGTATTTAAGCTGGCACCCAGGAATATTATGTCTTGTGAGGGCACTAGTTTTGACTTCTTTTCATTTACTGTGTACCCTAGGCAACTTAGTAGTTTTTTTTTTTTTTTTTTTTTTTTTTACAAACGCCAGATGTTTTAAAGGAATGTCCTTGCTGTCTGCTTGAATAAGGCAGTCGTCCAGGTATGGATATATTTGGATTCCTCTTTGTCTGCAGTATGCAATTACTGGTGCCAGGCATTTTGTGAAGACCCTGGGCGCAGTAGATAAGCCAAATGGCAGTGCAGAGAATTGGTAATGAGTTGTACCTGCTATAAATCGGAGGTATCTTCTGCAATTTTGTCTGATAGGGACATGCAGGTATGCCTCCTGGAGGTCCAATGCTACTAGCCAAGCCTTCTTGCCCAGCATGGGAAGAAGTTGCTGTAGTGTGAGCATGTTGAATTTGGGTACTTCCAGGTATGTGTTTAGAATTGAAAGGTCCAGAATGGGTCTCCAGGCTTTGTCCTTTTGGGGAACCAGAAAGAGTCTTGAGTAAAATCCTTGTCCTTGCTCCTGTGTAGGAACCTGCTGAATGGCTCTCATGTCCATGAGTGCAGTAATTTGTCAGAGCCTCTGCCTGTTGATTTGATGGCAGGTTTGGCATTCCTTTTATCCTTGGTAAAGTGTGAAAGTGGAACCTGTATCCTTAAGTTACAATATTTAGGACCCATTTGTCTTTTGTGATGATGTGCCAATTATCTGCAAAAAGTGCAAGTTTTCCTCCCAAGGGAGCTGCCAAGAGTGATTTGCTTGGCAGTCTGAGGGGTAAGTCATTGTGATTGTCTTCTGATAGTTTGAGACCTGTCTTCTCCTCCTTTCTGGGTTGTGGCACCCCATTGTCATGGCTTGTAAGAGCCTTGTGGCTGACCTCTGCCCCTTGGACGTCTGTATTTGCCCCTCTGAGGTCTGTCAGAAGTTGGAAAGAACCAGTTTTTGGTTGGCCAATTTCTGCTGAAACTAGGGGGTTGGACCTGTAAAAAAATCCTTGACCGTCTGCATACATTTTGCCTTATCCTCCATTTTCTTTAAAACATTTTCTGCTTTCACACCAAATAAAACATCCTGCTGTACGGGTGCATCCAATAACTTTGCTTTAACATGATCGGGTAAAGTTTGTTCTTTTAACCAAGCATGCCTACGAATGACGGACCCTGTTACAGCTGCTCTGCGAGAAGCTTCCAATGAATCAAATCCACATTGCAAAGTATGTTTTCCCACTTGTTCTGCTGCATGCAACAAATCTTGCATTTCCTTGTAATCAGGCTGCTCTGTGTATGTGCTCATTTTTTGTTTTAATTGAGACACAAATGTTGATATTTCAGCATGTGAAACTGGCAATTTAAGACCCTCATAGATAGAGTAGCTGAGGTATATACTTTCTTTCCCCATCTGTCTAGTGCTCTAGAATCCCTTTCAGACGGTACAGGATTTTTAGCAATAGAGGCCTTAACCCCTTTGGGACCCTGGGAAATGGTTTCTGGGTCAGCAACAGGGCTTTTATATAGGAATTTATGTGAGTCAGGGACTCTGTAGTATCTGTTTGGTTTGGCTGGTGCAGGAGGTAATGAATCTGGGTTAAGGCTAGATTCTGAATAAACATCATCCACAATGTCTAACAGGTGGAATAGCAAGGGGTCTGTGCTGGGGTAGTAAGAGGAACTCTGAGCCTTTTTTTTAGAATCAGAGTACTCCTGGCCTTCCCAGTGGAAATGTTCCCTCATGGTATGTAAAGTTTCCCCAAAAGAATAGTCTTCTGGGGGAGATGCTGAAGGAATAGACTCCTCAGCATCAGAGTCTTCATAAGGGGGGGGGGGGGGGGGGGGGAAAGAAAAAAAAAAAAAAAAAGAGTACTCCGGTTCCTCAGAAGAATCTGAGGTAATGGAAACCTGGTCAGAGGAAGTGTAGTCCTCCTCCTGTCTAGGCCTTTTGTCAGGTGGAGGATGGGAACCCCTGATTAGGGTAATTAAGTCTTCAGCTATCTTAAGCATCTGTTTCTTAGGCATGGGGCCTTGCACTGGTGACTGCTGTACAGGCTTCCTTACTTTTAATGGAGTTTTCAGTTTTGCAAAGGATTTAATAGTAAGTGTAGTCTGTCTGAAAACACCTTCAGCAACTGACGGCCTTTCAACTGCACCGGAATCCCCATCAGCCATGGAGTTGGAAGGGCCTAAAGATGAAGGCTCTGGAAGGCCTGCAATCTCCGTTTGAGAGTCGGATGCAGGCTGGGGTTCTAAATCAGCGGTCGTTAGGGGCTGCGTAGGCGCCTCACTGAAAACCGGAGAACCAGCGACTGGCCTAGCAGAGGCCTCGGTGTCTGGTTTGGGTCTCGGCTGCCTGTCCTTATCTTTGCGCTTTTTATGCATCCCGGTCGTCTGTTGCTCCGACGGCATGGTATAATTAAATTTTCTACCAAAAAAATGTTGGGCGAAATCAAACAGACGTTTAATAGTTAGTTAAACCTAGCACAAAACCGACAACCTGTGACGTCGTGGTCTGGGCCTAGGCAAGGGATACAATAAGAATGAAAATCCTTATGAGGTATTTGCTTCCCACAAGAAATACAATTATTAACTTTCTGACATCGGACTGAGGCAAGAAAAGGTTCCCCAACGGGGTACTTAGCTTTATTGAAGACTTCAGTCTGAAATTAGATTTGAAAATCTCAGGAGTCGGCCGACCGGCACTTGCAAACTGCTTCTGCTTCAGGCACCGCGCAAGAAAGACTGAAGAAAATGGCGTCGACTGCCTCTTTTATACCCCTGTCACACTGACGTCAGGGAAGAAGCGACAGCAACAGACGCCGGACAAAGACTTTGGAACTCGGGCCGACTGCAGGGCCGCCTGACGGCAGATAACCCAAGTGTGATGACTGCAGCAGTGTAACACTATGAACATCCATCAAATGGGGCGTTGGTCAAAGTAGACTTGAACAGTTCCGCAAAATTACACAAGCGCATCCAGGATTGACGCCTCAGGGCAACTCCTGAACCCGCTGCTATACTCACTCCATCAGTGGCATAGGAGATAGCCGCATGGAGGAGTTAACTATAGAATTTTAGGTGGACAACTGAGCAGAAATCTTGTCAGGGACTCCCTCAGTACACACACCTTGTATAGAATCTCCTAAATCCTTGAGGAGAGATCTCTGCAATCTCGTGAAGCGAGTGAGTTCGATTGAAGGATACATACCGCTGAGCTAAAGATACGCTTCCCAAACCTGTCCATCTGTCGAGAATCCTTGTTTGGCGGATGAAGAGAGGAAG